>NC_134275.1:36955064-37257631 GCF_031893055.1 Leptodactylus fuscus
CACGATTTCAGTGACGTGTCCCGCGGTCCCGGTTGGAGGGAGGTATGTCCCGATTTCAACTCAGATCTGCGTCTGGAGGACGCAGATCTGAGTTGAATACATACGCGACTAAAGCAAGGAGATGTCACAGCTCAGCTCCTTGCTTTGCTGCTGCACTCCGGCTAGTGGCTGTGTAGGCGCGATATGATGACGTCACATCACGCCTACAACTGTGTTAGCGAGACTGTGGAGAGAGCAGCGGGGGAGCGAGGAAAAGGTGGGTTTAAGTGGTTTTTGTGTGTAGACTTTGAGGTGGAACATGAAACTAGGGGCAGATGAAGGAGGGGACGGTATGACACTGGGGGCAGAGATGCGGGGACATGAATCTGGGGCAGAGATGGGGGGACATGAATCTGGGGGCAGAGATGGGGGGACATGAATCTGGGGGCAGAGATGGGGGGACATGAATGTGGGGGCAGAGATGGGGGGACATGAATGTGGGGGCAGAGATGGGGGGACATGAAACTGGGGACAGAGATGGAGGGGGGACATGAATCTGGGGGCAGAGATGGGGGGACATGAATCTGGGGGCAGAGATGGGGGACATGAATGTGGGGGCAGAGATGGGGGGACATGAATCTGGTGGCAGGGATGGAGGAACAAGAAACTGGGGGCAGAGATGGAGGGGGGACATGAATCTGGGGTCAGAAATGGGGGGACATGAATCTGGGGGCAGAGATAGAGGGACATGAATCTGGGGGCAGAGATGGAGGGACATGAATCTGGGGGCAGAGATGGGGGAACATGAATCTGCGGCAGAGATGGGGGAACATTAATCTGGGGAAGAGATGGGGGGACATGAATCTGGGGGCAGAGATGGGGGACATGAAACTGTGGGCAGAGATGGAGGGGACATGAATCTGGGAAAGAGATGGAGGGGACATTAAACTGGGGGAAGATGAAGGGTGTATATGAAACTGGGGGGAGAGTTAGAGGGGGGACATATAATTTACGGGTGACTGTAGGAGGATTATACTGTGTGGGGGCACATGAAAAATTAATGAGATTGGGCGGAGTCAACAAAAGTGGGTGGAGTTAAATTTGCCGTGGCGCGCTGTGTGCGCTACACATTTTGTCCCTCTTTCGGATCTTCGAAAGTTGGGAGGTATGGCTTTGCAGAAATCCTTGTGCTTGCCGCCATAACAACCCAATTCACATGCAAAGAAGAGATGTTCAATTGCCCAAATTTCTGCAAAAAAATCTGTCACATATGTATATATACCCAAGTAGATTCCATTGTGTGTATGGGACTGTGTATATGCCCTTGTATCAGAGACACACTGCAACCAAGGAGAGAACTACAAGTCCCAGAATGTGTAACCCGCAGTCACTTTGCTTTAATAGCTGTTCTGTTCAGACACCGGGGGAACATTACAGTCGCCTGTTGTGAAACTACAACTCCAATAATGCCACAAGTTGTAACTCTCTAAGATGTGCTCTTCGGCTATGATAGGGTTAAATATTAAGCGTGTGCAGTACTGCGGGTGGAGCTCACTTGAGAACTTATTTTTTTAACTCTTTCCTTTCCAGAGCACACAGCCATTGTTTTCTTGGGAGGGCACTGCTTTGTGTGACTGATCACATGACAGTGATGATGATGATGATGATGACGACATCATCGCAGGTCTTTTAACCCGGCAGCCATGTTCTTCCCTTAAAACACACAGCTTTATGTCTCTAGTCATGTGACCTCTCACATGATTGTGATGTCACCAAAGGTCCTGTAGCACACTAGCACTCAGCATTTGCCCTTTCGCAATGGAAGGGAAGGACTATTTGGATATCTATGGGAACAAGATCACTCTGCAGCAGCAAGTGTACAATGACACCTGCCAGGACATCACCATCACCAGCTCCAAGATTTCTATCCGCTCCCTGACCATCTGGACATGTGTGGTGTGGATAATCGCTTACGTCATCTTCATCTACACGCAGCACAACGCTGTCCTGACAGCAGCCATCTTGTTCTCCATCATAGGGCTTCTCCTCTATCTGCACCTGGTGAAGGTAGATCACGAGTCTCTGCTGATCCTGGGTTCCCTGGGGATCCAAAGAACCTCGACGTACGCCTCTGGCCGGGAGAATACGGTCTTCATAGAGATGTGCAGGGTCCAAGATATCGTCATCAATGAAGGCATCTCCATGCACAGAGTCAACTATTACTTGTGCCTCCTCCTCAAAGACCCTAGTGACCCTCAGGCCGGGGTCTCACAGGTCATTCCAATCTTCCAGAGCTCTCAACCCCGTCTGGACTGCTTGGAGGAGATTTACCGGAGCTGTCAGGAGATCTTGTCATCTCACAGGAGCAAAGCTACAAATTGATGGAGACCTGAAAGCAACAGCGGACATTTGGAGATCCTACTAGAAGAACACTGACCTTGAGTCGTCCTTGTCTATTGAATAAAAACACCTTCACTGCTTTGGAGATTAAACTTTATTTTATTTTTGCTTCCAGATGGGAGGATCGCTCCCTTTTATTGTGAGGGGACATCAAATGGAACAGTTTTTCACTTAACCATACTTTTTTTTGTACGGATCATTTATGTATTTATATGTATGTAAATTTTGTCCCTCCTTAAATGTCTTAAACCTAAATAAATGTAATTATTTCAGTCTTTTCTCATAACCGGGTCCTCCAAGCCTTTGATCAGTGTTGTGGTCCTTGTTACAACTTCTCTAACTCACCTCAATAATGATTTAGAAAGGGATAATATTAGAGATGAGCGAACAGTAAATTGTTCGAGGTTCGATATTCGTTTCGAGTAGCCCCTCAATATTCGACTACTCGAATCGAATATCGAACCCTATTATAGTCTATGGGGGGAAAATGCTCGTTTCAGGGGTAGGCAACGTTCGATCAAATTATACTTACCAAGTCCACGAGTGAGGGTCGGGCTGGATCCTCCGTGCAGTCTTCTCCTTGCAGCGTCCCCGCGGCGTCTTCCGGCTTGTCATTCACTCTGCCAGGCATCGGGCCTGGGCAGAGCCAACTGCGCATGCCCGCACTACAAGCAGACATGCGCAGTCGGCTCTGCCCAGGCCCAATGCCTGGCAGAGTGAATGAAGAGCTGGAAGACGCCGCAGGGAAGCTGCACGGAGAAGACTTCTAAAGGTAGGAGTAGAACCAGCATTGATTGGCCGACTGTATAGCATTTGGCCAATCAATGCTGGTTCCGCATCGAACTTTTACATTCGAACAGCGAATGGCACTCGATCGAGTACGAGTATTTCGAATACCATAGTATTCGATTGAATACCTACTCAATCATCTCTAGATAATATTACATCTTTGTCTGTGACTCCATATCTCTATACAATAATATCCTGCTGATTGACATTGCAAGATGTTAAGGCCGGGTTCACACAGTGCAGTTCTGTTGGGTCGCAATTTTCAATCGAAGGATTATAAACTGCATACAGTAGTAAATGGCACGTTACTATGCATTTCAGGTGAGTGGCACATTTGCACTATCTCGGTAAGGATACATGGACGTGACCATGCTGCCTCTGTATCCACATCTCCATTCACTTCTCTCTTTGAGCCAGGGCTGCAAAACAAACAGGTATAGGAAGTGTCCTGATTCTTACCCTAAGCTCACTGCCATATACACAGGCCTGGGTACGTGTATGGGGTCATAGAGATGAATGGGTCAGTGTGCTACATGTGAAAAACACAAGTCACACACTGACAATACACATGGTCATGTCATTGGAGCCTGAATCAGAGGGGCAGTGACATCATTTTTTACTCTTATTGGATTCTCCAAATATCTCAGTCTGTCAGAGAAGTGTGTTCTTTGAATATCACACTCTTCCTTATCCTGCTGTAACACATGGTTCACACTAGTGTTGCATCTCCTTTGTTCTGATCTGGTCAAAATAGTGGTTACCCATGGATTCTGATGGACCTCAATGACTATAATGGGGTTTGTCAGCTGTCCGTCATTTTAAAAAAAGTCCTCCGTGCAGCTTTTTTTTTCTGCCAATTTTCATGGTGACACTGCAGCAGAGTCTTTAACTAAGATCTTGGTGCAAAAGTGAACTGAGCCTTACCTTGTATGTTTGCTATTTTCGTGTCCATTCTCATGATGCTATCTCAGTAGAGGAGACCTAAAACAAGGCTGTGTAACATGAAGAGGCAGACCCTGCTATAGACCTTCCTGTGATTACTTCAGTGCGTGTACTTAAATGGTGGTCACACGTAGCAAGTCTGATAGTCATTAGGCAACTGCTGGATTGTGGAATACAGACACGTATATGCCCGGATTGAGGATCAGTATTTGCAGACCGTAAATTCACTATAGTTATGTGCATGAGGCCTTAATTGACTCGATTCCTGCTATTGTACAGTTCAGCCAAAATGAATGGTGCACTACAAGTGCCTGTATGTTGCAGTTGCTGGATATATTAGGGTCAGTGCACACAGAGTTTTTTGGCGCTGATTTTGACGCTGAATTCGCCTCAAAATCAGCCTCCAAATAAAGCCTCCCAATATTGGGAGGATGATTTTGAGGCGGATTCAGCGTCAAAATCAGCACCAAAAACTCTGTGTGCACTGACCCTTAGGGTTCCTTCACACAGAGGAAAATGGTGTGGAATTTCAGCGCTGAAAAAAAAGCCTCCCATTGACTTCAATGGGTTCCTTAGCTGAAAAAGGAACCCATTGAAGTCGATGGGAGGCTTTTTTATCAGCACTGAAATTCCACACCAAATTCCTCACCATTTTCCTCTGTGTGAATGGACCCTTAGGCTGCCTTCACTTCTCCTTTTTATCCACCATTAAAATTATATGAGGGGTGGGATGTAGTACAACATAGATAACCAATACACATGAGCTAAGTAGAGGTGTGGTGTGAACATTCTGAGATGGAATGAAAAGACCACCAGGGGGCACCCAAGAGCACTGACTGTAAAATTCTTTTAATCCAAAATAAAGAGTCACAATAATATCCTGTATTCTGGATTATCAGAGTTTAATTACAATTTCTTACCGTTTCCTGTCTTGAGAAATTCTGGATTATTCGGCAGTTTTATTAACCCTTGGCAGACTACTGGAGTTTCTGAACTTATATTATACTTGGCTATATTATATTCTGTCTTACAATATATTACAGCTAGCTTGGAGTTGTACACAACCACAAAGAGGAGGTGGCCATTTTGGGAAAGCAAGACGTAACTAAATTATTACCTTGTGGTTTTGTCCACCATGTAAACCAATACAACTACAAAATGGCCGCTTACTTTTTGTGTCTTGACAAATGTCAACTGATATTACGTAATGTACATCGATTATATTTATTATAATAAACTGAGTTTTTCAGCAGGTTGTAAATTGCATTCTGTACCACAGTGGTGAAAAGCCAGGCAAACCGTACAGATGATCCCACAGCAGCATGCCGTACTAAGAGCATGTTCACACAAGTTCCTCGGCCATATGCTGTCCGTGATACTAATAGAAAGTGCTCTAGTTTTTCACAGATTGGTCTCTCAGATTTGTTTTCATAGGCCCAATTGACCCATAAAGATAAACTGGTCCGTGAGAAAAAAAACGTAACGGCGAAAATACGGCTGGAACTTGGTGAATAAAGTATAAATGGCAGCCAAGGAAGCAAGTTTTTTTTTTAGTTTTTTTTTTTTTTTTGGGGGGGGGGGGGGGGGGGGTTCGAGCAAAGTGACAAATAATTGACCAAATATGGCCTATCATGCCATACACATAGTTTCAACTGATCATGCCAGAAATTTTCCACACTGGTCATTCATGTTTTTGGTGGACAGTCAACCATTGCGAATGAAAATGGCAGAAATTGGCTGTTTAAGGCAACCAGTATCACGTGTGTATGGGCACCATAAAAAAGGCAGACCACCCCCTACTGGCGGCCTTTAGTATCTTTGGCATAAGATCATGTAGCATACGCCATCAGCCATAACATTAAAACCACCTGCCCGCTAATGAGTAGATCCCGTTCGCACCAGTTCTGTGACCATGCAATCCACAACACGTCTGAAGGGATCTGTCACTATAAGATCCTTAACGTCCTGTGAGTCTTGAATTGCAACCTATGTGGATTGGACTTGTTTTTCCAGCATATCCCACAGATCAGATCGACATGTGAGGAATTTAGATGCAAAGTCACCGCCTTCTATTCTTTGCAATATTCCTCAAACTAGTACTGAAAAGTTTTTGCAATGTGACGGGGGCTTTCTCCTGCTAGTAGAGACCAATGCCACCATGAAAGGTTGTTTTTGGTCTGTACCAAGTTTAGGTTCATGTGAAAGTAACATCTACATGATGCCAGGACCCAATGTTCCCTGCAGAACACTGCCTAGAGCATCGCACTGCTTCCACCACCTTCTTCTACCCATAGTGTATCCCAGTGCTGTCTCTTCCCTCGGTAAGTGACACACATGCACCCGGCCAATTACATTATATAAAAGATGAGATCTATTAGAACAGGCCGGCTTCTTCTATTGCCCTTTGGTCCAGATCTGATGGCCTTGGACCTATCCAGGCCTAGGGGGTTCAGGTGATCCCCATCAGGGAGCAAGAGGTCTCCCTCCAATTCATTGTGCCGGATACAATCACCACCCAGCAAACGGACGCAGCCCCATGTACAGCAAACTGAGTTCTGACATCTTTCTGTTTTTCAGTGATGGTAGCTCTTCTATGGTAATGGGCTAGTTGGCCTAGATTTCACTCCCCACAAGCATCAATGAGCCCTCAGTACCAATGACCCTGTCCCTTGTTCACCTGATGTCCTTTTTTGATCTCTTCCGGTAGGTACTAACCACACAACACCCCACAAGACCTGTCACTTTGAATATGTACTATCCTCTAACCATGACATCTTGTCCTTTACAAATTCAATTAGATCCTTAGCCTTGCAAACTTTAAGAACTGACAATTCACTTGTTGCCTAATATATCCCCCTTCGACCGACACCGTCGTCACATAATAATGTCATTTACTCCCGTTCTAATATTATGGCTGATCGTGCCCTTGTATTGACCATTATTCAATGGAAGGCATTGACAATGACGGAACATTGAAGGCCAAGAGTATATAAAATGTTCATGGTAAGCTAACTGCTAGTTTATACGGTATGCGTCTCCACCCAATGGCACAACCTCTGCGCATAACGGGAAGGACTGACAGTAGAAAACTCCTGCCCATGGTAGCGCATACTCTTCCACAAATGTTCTAGTCTTTTCTTCAGACCATAGACAGTGAATATGTCAATGATTCCAACGAAGTATCTCAGCTCCGGTCCGTCCATCACATGCAGTGGGTTTTTGTAGTTAGGAAGCAGGCGACGATTTTGAGCAATAACATCAGAAATATTGGACACGGTGCTGACCTGCTGCCCAACTTTTTTCAAAGGCACACGTCTAGCAGAAGTCACATCTGGAGTGCCACTAGACTCAGTCCCCTCTTCCTCTTTATCAGTGGATTCACCTTCCTCCTCTACAGTACCGGGAACAGAAGCGCACTGGGATGTGGTGGGACTACCTGTCCCATTTACGGACCTGGAACCCACAGAATTATTATTATTAGTATACTTGTGGCATATCATTTTTTAAGATTACATTTTTTCAGGAACAGTGTCACTCTTGTCTATGGGATGTGTCTGGTATTGCAGCTTAGCCCCACTCACCATCCTGAACATCACAAATTGCAATGCAAGGAGTACAAGAAGTTTCTACAATTTGGGAGGTTTTTAGATCAGTGGGGGTCTGACAAGTGGCAGCATAACAAATTGACTGTTTTTTTTTTGTTTTGTTTTTTTAAATAAATTCTTTATTTTTGAATAAAACAAAACAGGCAATGCGAACAAATAAAAGAGTAAAAACCCAGGGCCCGGAGAACCGAGTCTGCAAGATCCAAGAAAAACAGAGCAGAACACACAACACAAACAAACAAAATGATAATAACATAGGGCTTGGAGATCCGAGTCTGCAAAATCACATAAGACAAACCCGTCTCAGCAAGGGCAGCAAAGAACTATAAAGCTATATGGGAAAAAGGGGGAGGAGAAGGAAGAGAGAAAGAGAAATAAAAAAAAAAGGGGGGGGCACTTTCCGCCCCCAGAGGCGGACTCCGCACCAACAGTTCGGCCCATCAAGTCCCTGTAAGCCTGCGAGCCCTGAAAAAGGATCCAGGGGGTCCATGTTGACATGAAAGTATCTCGAGATTCCCGAAGGGAGGTCGTGAGAGCCTCCATACTTTGAATCTCCTCCACTTTACGGATCCAATGGAGAAGGGAAGGAGGACATGGCGATTTCCACCGATTGACTGTTCTTGTCAGCCTCTAGCACCGGAACTATACAGTGTACAAAGCTGCAAGAAGAAGGCTCTGTATGCTGTCTAGTGGCCATGCTAGAGTACTGCAGCACCTGCTGTATACGCTCTATGTGTATGTGCTATAGATATATGACTACTGTACCATTGTTTCTGGAACTTTTTTATTCTAGTTATATCTACTAAAAGTCTTATTTTATATGATTTGAAATCATTGATGTTGTGATAGTTTAGAGCCATCTATGTATTTTTGCTCTGTGATATGTATGAGTTGCTATACCAGGTATATCCTATGTTGAAGAGTGGCGCTGTTTCTGACAAATTGCAAACAACCCCTTTAAATTAGGTTTGCATATAACCAAAGACATATATTTGCCCCAAAATGAACAATTATTATTATCATCATTATTATTTAGAAGAATTTCCTTTCCTGCTGGCAAACAGAAAACTGCAGGCCTAGTTAGCCATTTTGTAGGCAATGTAGAACAGTGTTCTGTCACCAGGTCACAGAAGCTGCACAGTATACATAGACACAACATGTTCTCCCTCCTTGCGATCTTCTACCCCTATGACTGCCGTCTCACCCGCATATTTCTAAAATCTGGTGCATAAGGCATGCAGTGGACAGATCTTATTTTTCGAAGACACATACACTAGCACAGGTAGTAGAAGTTCACATATGTTTCTGTCTACCCAACCTTTTAGTCCGGACAATGAGGTTGGCTAGAGACCAGCTCTGGTTTTTCTCATCTTGATGTAGGGTCTGAAATCCGACAAGGAGACTGTAATCCAGAACGTTGAGGCTCTTGAGGAATTGCGTGTCCAGCTCAGTCTGACGTAGCAGCCAGGAACGTTGCTGATCTGAAAAAGACTTCACTTTGTAGTTACCTTGTGTGATTATATATGTTATATTCTATTAGTTAGGGCCGATGAATTGTCCTCCTCTAGTGTCCTGTATTCATTCTATCATTGGTGTTGTGCTGTGTATCCTCCGATGATCGCTCCGCACTCAGTATACCTGGGGTTGCCTTGGACGTTAATGCTGCGACGCATCGTGGAGTTTGGGGACGTCCCAAAGGAGCGTTATACCTCTTATATCACCGTCCACGACACTGATGGGTGAGGGTCCGGGCCAGGGTGTGCCCATGGATGACGCGGGGTAGGGGAGGTGCCTGTTGTATATCAGGACGGGCGGCAAATGCTGGTACTTGCAGCTATACATTACAGACAGCTAAATGCTACACTATCTTTCTTTTAGTAAGTGGTGCATCATTGCACGCATGGTTGGGCCTGCTTGTTTATGCCTCTGATGCACCAGTGTATCCGGATCCGGTAGAAACACGTCAGGTGGGGCTATTGGCCTTAATATTTTTCTATGTGTTTTTATATGTTTGTTTGAGATGGTATTTCAAGTACAGGGCGCGATCACTAGCCCTTTATGCAGTGCTAGGGTCCTGTATATATGTGTGACCTGGCAATAAGTGTGCATAGGTGGTGTTTCTATATGTTTGTGGAAGTGGGTCTCCCTTCCCCAATTTGTGTCCAGTACTAGACATATATGCTATTAGAGTTTGGATTTTAGGCAGGGTTTATCTATACCTGCTCTAGTTTCAACATTGTGAAGTTACACCACATATCACTTTATCACTACTACCTGTCTCATTTTAGTAAGGCCCACATTTTATACTATTCAATGTTAAATTTTAGGGCACAATTTGTTCAGTTATTTATTTTTGTACACCAACACTGGCTAAAATTTTTCACGCTCCTAATGCCCAGAATCAAAAAACCGCTGATCCCATGCATTTAACCTTTTAAATACCGCAGTCAATAGCAACCATGGTGTTTAAATGGTTTTGAAGGGAGGGGACTCGCTCCACTAGACATGGCATGGTATGTGATGATAGAAGAATGCAAAAATGGATGGGTCATTAAGGCTCAAATCATTCCAGTCAATAGGGGTTAAAGGCATTGCACTCCCCTTTAAGAACAATTAGGTGATTATTGAGATGACGTACCCAAACAGATGACATTGCCTTCGAAGTTTAGATCCTTGAAGACCTGCAGCACTCTACTGCCCTCTGGCTCAGGCTCAGTCCAGCGGCTCACATGACAGCCTTTAATATCGTAGCTGAAAAGAGAGAAGAAAACACTAAGGCTTTATTATTGGTGTGTGAATAAGGCCTAACGCTATGTTCCCACAGATCTAATATGATGTGGATTTGCCGCACTCCACCTCATATTAGCGGCAAATACACATCATATTAGTCCCATGGGAGAGTAGCCTTCAAGTTTTACAATAAGATAAGATAATCCTTTAATAGTCCCACAGTGGGGAAATTTCAGTATGTTACAGCAGCATAGTAATACAGATACAGGATAATACACAGTAATATAATACAGACGTAGACACACATATGCTGAGAAGAGAAGATATACAGCCAGCATTTTAGGAAATCCAATCCATGTGGCACAGAAAAATATCTGAAGCATAAACTTATATATGGAATTTAAAGGGGTTGTCCCATTATGGACACTTTTTACCTATCCACAGGAAGGGGGATAAGTGTCTGAAAGTCCCTCTAAGGGTGCATTCACACTGAGTAAACGCTAGCTTATTCTGAACGTAAAACACGTTCAGAATAAGCGGCGTCTAAAGCAGCTCCATTCATTTCTATGGGAGCGGGGATACGAGCGCTCCCCATAGAAATGAATGGGCTGCTTCTTTCACTCCGTGCAGTCCCATTGAAGTGAATGGGGAGTGCCGGCGTATACGGCAAGCTCTGCTCATGCCGGAGCGTACACGCCGGCACTCCCCATTCACTTCAATGGGACTGCACGGAGTGAAAGAAGCAGCCCATTCATTTCTATGGGGAGCGCTCGTATCCCCGCTCCCATAGAAATGAATGGAGCTGCTTTAGACGCCACTTATTCTGAACGTGTTTTACGTTCAGAATAAGCTAGCGTTTACTCAGTGTGAATGCACCCTAAGGCCTCCTTGTGAATAGCACACCAGTGCACTTGCGTGACCGGTGCTCCATTCATTCCTACGGGGCTGTGAGGCAGCTCCCTTCATAACCCTACAGAAATTGCAGAGGCCTTCTGCAAGTATTACCAGTCCCTTTATAACTTGGCAGAATCTAGTGACGCAGCAGACCCTGTCGCAGCCCTATCTAATATTTGTGACTATGTACGGAAGACAGCTCTCCCTACCATCTCCCGCATGGATAGATTAGCCTTGGACTCTCCCTTCATTGAGGAGGAGCTGGCTCTTGCGATCCAATCGGCCCCGACAGGCAAATCCCCTGGCCCTGATGGGTTTACGCCCCGTTTTTATAAGTTACATAAGGAACAGGTGTCTTCCCTCCTACTCAGAGTGTTTAATAGCCTGGTCAGAGATACCCCCTTCACTCCCCAGTCTCTCTCCGTGCTGGTCACTGTGATCCCCAAACCTAGCAGGGACCCTACCTATTGTTCCAATTTCCGCCCTATTTCTCTCTTAAATGTGGACATCAAGCTCTGTGCTAAGATGTTAGCTAACCGTCTCTCCCCTCTCATGCCCCATCTCATCCACACCGATCAAGCCGGGTGTATTCCCGGCCGAGAGGCCTGCGATAATCTGAATAAGACTCTTCTAGTAATGGATGCTGCCCGTTCACGTAACTTCCCTATCTATCTCCTACCGATCAACGCAGAAAAAGCCTTCGATCGAGTGCACTGGGGCTTCTTGCGTGCTTCACTGGAACAGGTGGGAGTGGGCCCGATCTTCCTCCATAGGGTTTTGTCGCTCTATGGGGACCCCTCTGCCAGCGTCCGCGTGAACGGCATTATCTCCGACCTTTTTCTGGTCCTTTTTCTGCCCCCTATCCCCCCTTTTTTACGCCCTTGTCATGGAACACCTGGCGGTAGCTATTCAAAACTGCCCTGACGTAGTAGGGTTCCCAGTCAGCGCCTCCCAGCTCAAAACTGTCCTCAATGCCGACGACCTCCTGCTCTATGTGGCCCAACCCCGCCTTTCCTTTCCAGCCATCTTAGATGAGTTCCAACGTTTCGGTGCAGTGTCTAATTTCAAAGTTAACCTGACAAAGAGTGAAGCTTTGAATGTTTCTCTGCCACCAGCGGAGGTTGCCCATCTGTTTAGCCAGTTCCCTTTCCGCTGACAGCCCCGTTTCATTAAGTACCTGGGGATCCAGGTTTCTTCTAACCCCAAGGACCTGGTAGATCTCAATTACTCCTCCCTTCTTGCAAAAACGTCCTCCGATCTGAGCACCTATGGCTCCCTAGGGCTATCGTTGTTTGGGTGTATTAACGTTCTAAAAATGGACATTGTCCCCATTTTTCTGTACCTATTCCAAGCCCTCCCAATCCCCGTCCCTAGGCGTTTCTTCTGTGCCCTCAAGACACTCTTTGGCCGATTTGTATGGGGCCCCTCTTGTAGCAGGATCCACTTCCGCACTCTCACCAGATGCAAGACAGAGGGTGGCGCTGGCCTACCAGATCCCCTCCTTTACTATCGTTCAGTGGTTCTTCTCCGTTTGCTAGATTGGCATTATAGAACTAGTGACAAACATTGGGTCTCCTTGGAGGGGGAACTCACCTCTACTCATCTTCCTTCCCTCACCTGGATTCCCTCCCACTTTCGACCCGCCACGGCCCGCTCCTCTTCGTTAGCCTCACACTTTCTCTCGGTTTGGGATGGCCTCTGCAAGTCTGCTGGCTTGGCTAGGGTCCCTGGACCTCTTAGCCCGCTATTTAGGAACCCCATGTTCCCTCCGGGAGTTACTGCCTGACACTTCTTGGGTTGGTCAGCCCCACGATGATGTTTGCCTCGGATCCATTTTAGGCTCCTCTTCCCCCCCTACAGTAACTACAGGTCGCCTGTCCGGACTCCGCCCTTTCTTGGTTGGAGTACCATCAGCTTGCTGACTTTTGGCACAAGTTTTCGTTACAGAACTGCCTCTCCTCTCCCCCAAGCACTTCGGAAAGCCTGCTAGCTCAGGCTGAGACCCCTCCTCGTGCTCTATCCCTCCTTTATAGCTGCCTCCTGAAAGCCATCACTCCTGGGCCTACACCCTATATTAGGCCTTGGGAGTCTGACTTAGGCGTCCGCCTCTCTGCTGCTGATTGGGACCGATGCTTCCTCCTATCCAACAAATTACCTTTACCCTGTACCGCACAGGAGAAAAACTACAAGATCCTGACTCGATGGTATAGATGTCCGACCCTCCTTCACAAAATTTGCCCTGCGGTTTCTGATCTGTGTTGGCGTTGTGGGTCCGCGGAGGGTACCTTCTTTCATGTGTGGTGGGATTGCGGCGGGAGCCAACCTTTTTGGACCTCGGTGTTTTCTCTGTACAATAAGGTCTCTGGCCGCACCCTGACCCCATCCCCTCAGGTAGCCCTTCTCTCCCTCATCCCAGGTAAATTATCAAAGGTGAAAGGTGACCTCCTGTAAAACTTCCTCACGGCTGCCAGGACGGTCATCCCACGCCGTTGGCGCAGTCCCTCTCAGAATGGCTCCAGGAGTTTCTCCTTATCCGTAGAATGGAGTACCTGGTTGTGATGGACTCGCCTGATTCCTCTAAGTTTGAAACCCTCTGGCGGCCGTGGGTGGTGTTCCGGGAGACCTCGGAGTTTGCCTTCCTCTTTAGTTGAGCCCCGGGACGTCCGGGGCATATCCTTTTTAACTCTGCCTCTTCAGTGATCTCTCTCTCCTTTCCCCCCCTTGTTCCCTGTCGGTTGTGTCCTCCCCCTCCTGTTTCTCATGTCTGGTCTATATGTTGTCTGTTTCCCCCTCCTCCTCCAGTTCATCAGGGGTTGCTACCCTGCTTCCTAGAGGGCCCCTTCACATGGAGTTTGCACTCCGTGTATTCTGTACATTTTACACGTGTAAAAATACACGTGTAAAATGTAGTTAGCCATTGAGTTCAATGGCATGTTCATATAACGTGTGTCTTTTTGTGCGCGTCTTTTTGCACATCTAAAATGTACAGAATACATGGAGCGTAAACTCCGTGTGAAGGGGCCCTGAAACTGTTATTTTGGTTCCCAGTACAAGTTTTTGTGGTAAGAGGGTTTCCCCCCTGGTGCATATCCTATTTCTGGCCCTACGTGGCTTCTGAGTGGGACATTAGGAGTATGGCCCTTTTCCTTTGTGTTTGACATTCTTGTTTTGATTTCTGTAATGTTCTCTCCACCTTCTTTGAAAAATTTAATAAAAGTTGATTACACCTACAGGGCTGTGAGCACTGCCAGATATTACAGTACCGGCAGCCTCACAGACGCGAATAGAGCACCGGGTACGTAAGTGCACTGGCGTTCCATTCACAAGGAGGCCTTAGAGGGACTTTCAGTTTCGCGCCCTCCTAATCACTGGGGGACCCAATGATTGGGCCCCATTGATCCGAAACATATTCCCTATCCCAGGGCCATTTTAACACACTGGTGGGCCCTGTGCAATGGTTTCATAAGTGTCACCCCATTACCTAGAAATACCTGACCAGCAAAAATTCTAATGCCCTCTTGATGGCTCCCACATAGTACAATGCCCTTAGTGGCTAATGCCTCCCCAATGGCCCCGTAATGCCCCCTTGCAGATTGCCCCCACATTTTCATGCCCCCCTCCAAGTTGCCCCCACAAATTTGTATCCCCCACCCCCTGGTTGCCCCCACAGTGTCATGTATCCCCCATCCCCAATTTGCCCTCACACTGTCATGTCCGCCAGTGTCATGTGTTCCTCCCCAGGTTGCCCCCACAGTATCATGTCCCCTACAGTGTCATGTCCCCCTCAGGTTGCCATCACAGTATGTCTTCCCACACGGTCATGTCCCCCTCAGGTTACCCTCACAGTATTATGTTCCACCAGGTTTCCCCCACAGTATGTCTCCCCACAATATCATGTCCCCCTCAGGTTTCCCCTACAGTATCATGTCCCCCCACCCCTCAGGTTACCCCCACAGTATGTCCCCCACCACCCAGATTGCTTCCACAGCTTCATGTCCCCCGCTGTATATAATCAAAGAAAAAAAAACTTTATTACTCACCTTTCCCCATTCCCACAATCACTGTTCTCTCTCATCCCAGAGTCTTGAAGAAGCAACAGGCACGATGGAAGTGATGCCACTATTTCGTGCCTCTTGCTCCCAAGACACCGACAGCAAAGACGGCGGCCACGTGGAGAAGCAGGAAGCGGACGGCTCCCCATTTTATCACTGACTTCAACTCATCAGTGTGCTCCAGACCCGATGAGTTGGGGCAGCTTGCACCCACAGTCCTGCACAGTGGGACAGAAAATGCAGAACTGTCCTGCTGTCCAAAGGCGGCCCTGCAACCATAGTGCACCATTGGCCCTATGGCTAAATCAGCCCTGCCCTATCCTTTGGACAATCCTTTTAAAGGCTTTTCACTACACTTTTTACTCTTTGGGAAAATGACAGGAAACTCAGCAGCAAAGCAACAATTTTTTTCGATCCAAAAATCGTACCATTTGGTGGGAATTTGGTCACAAACACTGTACATTTTCCACTTTGTTAAATCTGCAGCATTTATGGTAACACCAAATAGGAACGTCCATAGAGGGTAATAGCTAAGGGGTTACAATATCATCCTCACCGGCCAGAGATCCTCTCATCTGGGTAAAAGACGCTCTGCATGATTATAAAATATTTCTGTAATGGAAGAAAATAAACACATATTATTTATACAAAGCGGCACAGAGGCAGACTAGGTACCAAGTACCAAAAATCTATATCTCCCTGGTCAGAGGTGTGACTTAAAGCTACTAGGCCCCAGTGCAAAATGTTTCATGAAGCCCAACCTGCCATGTGCTATCTATAATACTGATGTCTTCTTATGTGGTAGAGAGATTATTTGGGCCCCTCTAAGGCTCTGGGGCTTCCTCAGCACCCCCTATAGCTGTACCCCTGTCCTTGGTGAACGTCCAACAGACACTGATAATGGGCCATTTTCAGTTTATGGATGCACTCTCCTCTCTGTCATGTATGTGTTCCTTCCTATCTAGTCTTCAGCTGTACAGACATCATGTCCCCATTCACACTGGATACACAGTAAGACTTCTCAGATGACAGGCAAGTTGTATTGTGGGACAAGTTGACTTTAAATGTAATTTAAACATTAAAAATTGTTTCAGTCATTATATTCTGGCGCCCATTATGACCTTTTTATGTTTCCACTTAAGGCGCTGTATAAGGGGTCTCTTTTTGCGTGGCGAAACCGAGACCTTTTTATTGGTACCGTTATGTGGTATAGAAGAATTTTGGTCACTTTGTATGGGATAGGTGAGTGGAGAAAAAAAAGAGATTTGGGCATTGTGATTTTTTCTTTTCATTATGGTGTTCTTCATACAGGATAAATACCTGTATATTTTTATAGTCAGACATGGAAATCCATAATATGTGTGCTCTGGGTGGTTTTGTGCATTTTCATACATAAAACAGGGATGGGGAGGGGGTGCTTTGAATTTGTTATATTTATCGGGGTTTTATTTTTTAAAACTCTTTTTTATAAGTCCTTATTATTAGTCCCCCTTTAGGGTTGGAACATGCAATCCTCTGATCACTCATACAATATACTGCAATGCTTCTGTATTGCAGTATACTGGAATATTACTGCTGTTCTATTTTTTCCTACCTGTGGTATTGTAATGTCTGGTTTCTTAATAGACCTGTCTGTCATGAAAACTAAATCCCCCCTCCTTCCCACTGACTGTGGCATCTGAGTAGTCACCTGATAGCGGGGAGTGTCTGCTCTACCCACCATATAAGCTCCTGAGCTGTTCCATACTGACCCTCCATAGATATCACCAAGGGGTTAATCAATCGCACATCGTCAAGCTTTTACACTTGCTATAATTGATAAATGTGGGGTGATGTATATTACATGGACTTATAAAGACTGGTGTTTTTACAGACTGGTCGAAAAAAAACCACAAATGTTCCAAAAATTTGTACCACTTTTTGGATTTAGTCTTAATATTTTAGTCTACACGTTTAAGACCACACCCCCTACTGGAAAGCCACATGATGTAATATGTAAAAAAAAAAAATTTAGAAAAAAATACAAATTTGCAATGGATTTATAAATGCTGCGGTTTAACAGACTAGTCAAAAAAAAAGTATTACAAAGTGTTACAAATTTGCACCAATTTTGAATACAGTCTTGATGTTTCAGTATAAATTATTAAGAACATGCCCCCTACTGGACAGTCATGTGATGTAAAAAATAAATAAATTGGACAGTTTGCAACTTTAAATGTTGGCAAATTTGTCTTACCTTTTTCTCCTGAGCTCTCGTGATACTGTGCACACCTAGAAAAGGAGCAAACTATGGTAAAATGTACTACAATGCTATGCACAAAAAGAAAGCAAATCCTACTATACAGATTAAAACAGTAGAGGGCGCCACTCAGCAAATTCTGTACAGTTAAAGACAAAATGTGCAGGTAATTCTGTGTATTCTGGTGTTTGAGGCTGGACATATAAATCCAGTACTACTCACCCAATATCTTCACTAGCAGGGAGTGTGGATAGGACTGGAAGTGCTGGATGTATTTGCGCAGGATCTGCAGCAAGAAGTGAACCTCTCTCTTACTCTGCGTCTTCAGGAAAAGTCGCTTGTCATTTCTGAAAGACAAATCATCTTAGTGCTACGCATAAAACAGCTCATTTGATAATAACTCCTGACCAATACAGGCGGCCAGAGACATAGGTATTTCCATCTCAAACATGAGAATATCCCTTTAAGATTCCCACGATGATAATAAGAGCACAGGGTGCCCTGATCTCCAGGTGTAATCCTGGCAGCAAGTTTTTTAATTTTCCTGCAGCACTACCACAGGGGAAATTGAGTATTACTCAGTTCATTCAAAAACTACTGAGGCCATTTACATACAAAAGGTAGGTTTGGAATCAAGTATATGTTCAGTTAAAAATGACTTTTCCCAAATCCCAATGATACAGCCCCTTTAACATTGAATTCTCCCATAGGATATTAGAAGTAAATACCTTTAAGTCTCAGTGGAGCCATATAAGCCATTATACTCACGTCAGAAAGAAGTCTGCTTTGCTCTTTGAGTTGCTTATGAATTGTAGGTATAGTCCACATGAAGACAAAGATCTCTGGTAACTTTCCTCCGATATACTAAGAGACTGGCGAAACTGCTTGAACACCGGCCCTGCGTATGTTCTCATCTCATAGCCCTGGAGAGATATACCATAAAAGTAAACCAGATGGATATACAATAATGTTAAGGGGTTAATCCTTTTGGAAATTTTAGATCCCTGTCCCTGTTCTCCTGGAACCCCCAGCAATCAACTTGAAGAACCGAGCAGCAAGTATTCACTTTCCCTGCAGCGCCACCATAGGAGAGATCAAGCATTACACAGTGCCCTTTATAGTCAATGTTGTGCTTCTGTAATATAGGACAGAACAGGTCCTCCAAAGCAAGAAACACTCTCTACAACACAAAAACCCCTAATATTGTATTTAAAATGGGCTCTCCAAATCAGACAACCCCTTATGAAAGAATATGGCGTAAATCCTCATACATCCTACTAATATCCTACTAATAAATGTGAAAGTTGGATGTTTGTGAGTTTGGATGTTTGTTCCTCAATCACGCTAAAACGCCTTGACAGATTTGCGTGAAATTTTCCACAAACATAGTTTTCGCTTGGGATTGAAACATAGGCTACTTTTGGTGCCACTAAACAACATGGCTTCCTAGCAGGAGACTCACAAAAGCAGGACTCCTAGCCCCAGCTATAGACTCACACACACACTGCCTCGTGTTTCCTGTCACAACCTGCCTGCACACTCCTTACTGTCGCCTCAGGAGTAGCCCTCACTCTACTCACTCACATTTACATATAGCTTTCCACTACACACGGAGGCCCGTTGCTCCTGCCTGCAATTAAAATGGACTGGGATTGCAGACATTAACACTTGACCCCCCCTCCCCCTCAAACACCCCTTCCCCTTACCTTCAACATTGCAGACCGGCTCCTGCCTGCTGACCTCACAGGAGCCGACCTGTTCCATACTGAATGCTCCCACGCCTGTGTTTACAATACTACTATCCTGTCCATAGCCCAGCCGCGATAGTAAGGCACACAATCTCTCATAGACAGCAATACACTTGGATTGCCTACTATGGAGGCTTGCAATCAAATGATTGCAGGTTCACACCCCTCAGTGGAACGAAGAAAAACGTTAAAAAAAAAAGAGAAAACTTTTTAAGAAAAATAAAAATATCAAAAAATCATCCAACAACACATATAAAACTGTGATGCATATACATATTAGTTACCATTCTGCCCAAAAATGCCCCGTCTACTAATAAACTATTTGCCCTACTCCCTCAACGTCACACTCACATGTAACAAACCACGATTTTGGTTCACACTTTGGACCATCATTTCAATAAAAGCTCATCTACCCAATACACATTACCCAGAATTCTATATCTACCGTTAATCTGGCCCCGCCATATTGTGGTTGCAAAAAAAACCCTTAGGGAGCCTTCACAATGGCGTAAACACGCGTGAATTTTGCCAAAATACACATGTAAAAATACACGTGTCAAAATAAGGCTCCAATTCACTACAATGATATTTTTTACATGCCTGTAAAATGTCATTGAAGTCAATAGGAGTCTTAATTTTACATGTGTATTTTACACAAATACACACGCGTTCACTCCGTGTCAAGGCTCCCGTACACTCAGTTCACACCACCATCTGCTTTCCGTTCATGCGGTTCCATCTTCTGTTGTCACACAGTTCGCCCCTAAGCTCGGCTGACGCTGGGTTCACACTACCGTTCAGCACTCCGTATTAGGTTTCCATCTTCTGCATGCAGAAGCCGGAAACCTGTCAGACCGGGTCCGGCCATGAACAACGGTGAGCGTTTTATGCTCTCCGCCGCAAAACCCTTTTTTTGAAAATCATACATAGAGTACTGCATGTACGACTCTGTGTCTGGTTTAAAAAAAAAAAAGGTTTTGCAGCGGAGAGCATAAAAAAGGTCCAGTATGTACATGTCTACTTTACCATAGACCAGCTGAAAGTAACAAAATAAAAAGCCTCCAAAAATAACAACAAATTGTCTGTATTACTACATACACAATATAACATATCACATTGTCTGTATTACTGCATACACACTTTTACAGTTTCACACGTCTGTGTCCGCCCAATTCTCAAATCACTGCAGACGAAGTCGCGGGTAAAAGCTAGTATATCATAAAACCCACCTCATGGCCCTGTGTGAGTTTAGCGCCATAGTCCTCATCTGTAAGAATCGGCTGCTACGAAGGAAAGATAAGAAATTACTATGCACACAAGTTCCCGACCATCTTATGACATGTAATATCCATAATACAGACAATACACATTATATTACAGTTCTGTGATTGAAATAAAGGCTAGGTTATGGCTCTCTGGATTAACGGATAACAGATTAAAGGAATATTAATGTAATTAATATACACAGAGACATTACATGACTTAAAGAGGACCTGTCACCATTTCTGAAAATCCGAACGCCATACATCATGTGATCGGCGCCGTCACCCTGAGCATTTTGGTGTTTTGTTTATCTAAATCCATTCAGCCATTCCAAAGATATAAACACTGTTGTTGATGAAAATTTGGGACAACTAGCCAAGTGGGCGGTAACACTGCCTGACATACTTGGAAGAAAGAACGTCACACTTGGAGTGCTGGAAAATTTCATATATTTTTATTCAAGCAGTGATGATAGAAGTAGAGTTAAACGTTTTTCGGTATAACAATACCTTCTTCAGACTCTTGATGTTTGAAGCAATAGACAAAAGAGGGATATCTCCATGTAAAGCGGTAAGAATCAGCATGAACTCCGTCTGTTTCCATACAGGGTCCACTGTGTGATAGGTAAAAGTATTGGAATCAGTATGAATATGCGCTATGAGCAATGGCAATGACGCCGGGTGAAGAAGGTATTGTTATATCGAAAAACGTTTAACTCTACTTCTATCATCACTGCTTGAATAAAAATATATGAAATTTTCCAGCACTCCAAGCGTGACGTTCTTTCTTCCAAGTATATAAGGGTTGGGACCCTACATCTACACAACAAGAATCTCCGACTGCATCCCTCTATACCACTGCCTGACATACAGCATACAGAAGCCAGCCCCCAGAAAAATCAGAGTCCCCGCCCACTTGGCTAGAATGCCCTAATTTGCATCAACAATAAAAGGGCTTATATGTTTGGAATAGCTGAACGGATTTGGATACACAAAACAACAAAATTCTCAGGGTAATAGCGTTGATCACATGATTTATGACATTGGGCTTTTCAGACATGGTGACAGGGGCTTTAAAGGGGTTATCCTACAAATTGAAAAAGTGGATTGATGCACACCATAATGTTATTGTTTCATTTTCCCTTTTCTATGGACAGGCATCTGCTTGTACCATGTGAATCCATCAGGGAATAGCCTCTTGCTAGCACCGCTCCCCGGTATTGCGAGCTCTAGCCACTGGTCTAAGGACATGGACAATAGAACTGCTTAACTTGGAAGACTGAGATTCCTGTTCTCTTGAATATATAACGTTGAGCCATGTGACTTAAACTTTTTAGGTGAATTTACACCTGGCAGATTTGTTGCAAAAATTCTGCCAGGTGTAAATTCAGACTCTGCATTCTGCTGTTCCTCTGTTATTCCTCCTGAAATTTATGAATAAATGGACAAATGGGTGTCACCTTTCCCCCTTCCCAAAAGGAATGTGAAATGTGTTTCCGCAAAGTGGAAAGAGGTTATCTGGCCCCAAACCGATTTTCAATACTGATGACCTATCTGTGATCAGTGGAAATTTAACACCCGGACCCCACACAGATCAGTTGTTTTAGATGCATCTCGGCACTGGAAGCAGCTGCGGTGGACGCAGAGCTCCGAAGTAATAGCAGCAACACTGCACTTCCCAGGACTACCACTGGGGTTGCAGCGCCATTTCCATTATTTGAATAGGAGTACCTAGCGCATGCTCCCCGTCCATTGCTATAGCTTCCGGTGCCCAGATGTTGCCTGGAACAGCTGATCTGTGTGAGTACTAGGTGCAACACCCCCACAGATCACATATAGATGACCTACTCTGTGGACAGGACATCATTTTGAAAAACTGACCTGGGGTCCCATAACTCCTTTAAGGAACAGGTGCCCAGATTAAGCAGCGGACATAAGATTTGGCTCACCGTGGCCTCAGTCTGGATGGTATCCTGTACAGCATCTCTCAGTCCTTCTTTCAGATCACAGGTCAATGGATAAAACTCATGATCCTTATCGATTTCAAAAAGACCAAGAAGTTTCCAACGCTGTCGGAGCTTCCAAAATAGTCTGCGCCTCCTTGAGCTTCCCCGAGACTCACCCTAATAATGAGAAATGGACAGAAGCGGGTTAGGATGGCATTCAGATTAACAATACAGAGATTAAGCATGAAGATGAAGCACAGCACCATGAAAATATATAGCAGTGACTAGGTAACGGATCTGGAAAGTATACAAGGCAGAGGTCTACAGGGGCGGTCAGTGAGGCAGAAAAATGACAGCCTTGGCACTAGTACAGTACACTACTGCAGAACTCTTCATGAAAAGGGTGACAGTGAATGAGGAGGCCAAGCACATACAATGGGTCCAGGCACAGTCCTGCACAGTCAGAGCATTTGTAAGAGGGTGTGATCAGACCATGTGAGTCGGGTGTCATCCGCCCTTTACAGAGGCTCATCTGATGGCGCATCACCAGTGTGTGTGTGTGTGTGTGTGTGTGTGTGTGTGTGTGTATGTATGTATATATATATATATATATATATATATATATATACAGTCCTATGAAAAAGTTTGGGCACCCCTATTAATCTTAATCATTTTTTGTTCTAAATATTTTGGTGTTTGCAACAGCCATTTCAGTTTGATATATCTAATAACTGATGGACACAGTAATATTTCAGGATTGAAATGAGGTTTATTGTACTAACAGAAAATGTGCAATATGCATTAAACCAAAATTTGACCGGTGCAAAAGTATGGGCACCCTTATCATTTTATTGATTTGAATTCCCCTAACTACTTTTTACTGACTTACTGAAGCACAAAATTGGTTTTGTAACCTCAGTGAGCTTTGACCTTCATAACCAGATGTATCCAATCATAAGAAAAGGTATTTAAGGTGGCCAATTGCAAGTTGTTCTCCTATTTGAATCTCCTCTGAAGAGTGGCATCATGGGCTACTCAAAACAACTCTCAAATGATCTGAAAACAAAGATTGTTCAACATAGTTGTTCAGGGGAAGCATACAAAAAGTTGTCTCAGAGATTTAACCTGTCAGTTTCCACTGTGAGGAACATAGTAAAGAAATGGAAGACCACAGGGACAGTTCTTGTTAAGCCCAGAAGTGGCAGGCCAAGAAAAATATCAGAAAGGCAGAGAAGAAGAATGGTGAGAACAGTCAAGGACAATCCACAGACCACCTCCAAAGAGCTGCAGCATCATCTTGCTGCAGATGGTGTCACTGTGCATCGGTCAACTATACAGCGCACTTTGCACAAATAGAAGCTGTATGGGAGAGTGATGAGAAAGAAGCCATTTTTGCACGTACGCCACAAATAGAGTTGCCTGAGGTATGAAAAAGCACATTTGGACAAGGCAGCTTCATTTTGGAAACAAAAATTGAGTTGTTTGGTTATAAAAAAAAGGCGTTATGCATGGCGTCCAAAAAGAAACAGCATTCCAAGAAAAACACATGCTAACAACTGTAAAATTTGGTGGAGGTTCCATCATGCTTTGGGGCTGTGTGGCCAATGCCGGCATCGGGAATCTTGTTAAAGTTGAGGGTCGCATGGATTCCATTCAGTATCAGCAGATTCTTGAGAATAATGTTCAAGAATCAGTGACGAAGTTGAAGTTACGCCGGGGATGGATATTTCAGCAAGACAATGATCCAAAACACCGCTCCAAATCCTCAGGCATTCATGCAGAGGAACAATTACAATGTTCTGGAATGGCCATCCCAGTCCCCAGACCTGAATATCATTGAACATCTGTGGGATGATTTGAAGCGGGCTGTCCATGCTCGGCAACCATCTAACTTAACTGAACTTGAATTGTTTGTCCAAAATACCTTTATCCAGGAACTGATTAAAATCTACAGGAAGCGACTAGAGGCTGTTATCTTTGCAAAAGGAGGATCTACTAAATATTAATGTCACTTTTTTGTTGAGGTGCCCATACTTTTGCACCGGTCAAATTTTGGTTTAATGCATATTGCACATTTTCTGTTAGTACAATAAACCTCATTTCAATCCTGAAATATTACTGTGTCCATCAGTTATTAGATATATCAAACTGAAATGGCTGCTGCAAATACCAAAATATTTAGAACTAAAAATGATTAAGATTAATAGGGGTGCCCAAACTTTTTCATAGGACTGTATATACACTCACCGGCCACTTTATTAGGTACACCATGCTAGTAACGGGTTGGACCCCCTTTTGCCTTCAGAACTGCCTCAATTCTTCGTGGCATAGATTCAACAAGGTGCTGGAAGCATTCCTCAGAGATTTTGGTCCATATTGACATGATGGCATCACACAGTTGCTGCAGATTTGTCGGCTGCACATCCATGATGCGAATCTCCCGTTCCACCACATCCCAAAGATGCTCTATTGGATTGAGATCTGGTGACTGTGGAGGCCATTGGAGTACAGTGAACTCATTGTCATGTTCAAGAAACCAGTCTGAGATGATTCCAGCTTTATGGCATGGCGCATTATCCTGCTGAAAGTAGCCATCAGATGTTGGGTACATTGTGGTCATAAAGGGATGGACATGGTCAGCAACAATACTCAGGTAGGCTTTGGCGTTGCAACGATGCTCAATTGGTACCAAGGGGCCCAAAGAGTGCCAAGAAAATATTCCCCACACCATGACACCACCACCACCAGCCTGAACCGTTGATACAAGGCAGGATGGATCCATGCTTTCATGTTGTTGACGCCAAATTCTGACCCTACCATCCGAATGTCGCAGCAGAAATCGAGACTCATCAGACCAGGCAACGTTTTTCCAATCTTCAATTGTCCAATTTCGATGAGCTTGTGCAAATTGTAGCCTCAGTTTCCTGTTCTTAGCTGAAAGGAGTGGCACCCGGTGTGGTCTTCTGCTGCTGTAGCCCATCTGCCTCAAAGTTCGACGTACTGTGCGTTCAGAGATGCTCTTCTGGCTACCTTGGTTGTAACGGGTGACTATTTGAGTCACTGTTGCCTTTCTAATAGCTCGAACCAGTCTGGCCATTCTCCTCTGACCTCTGGCATCAACAACGCATTTCCGCCCACAGAACTGCCGCTCACTGGATGTTTTTTCTTTTTCGGACCATTCTCTGTAAACCCTAGAGATGGTTGTGCGTGAAAATCCCAGTAGATCAGCAGTTTCTGAAATACTCAGACCAGCCCTTCTGGCACCAATAACCATGCCACGTTCAAAGGCACTCAAATCACCTTTCTTCCCCATACTGATGCTCGGTTTGAACTGCAGGAGATTGTCTTGACCATGTCTACATGCCTAAATGCACTGAGTTGCCGCCATGTGATTGGCTGATTAGAAATTAAGTGTTAACGAGCAGTTGGACAGGTGTACCTAATAAAGTGGCCGGTGAGTGTATATATATATATATATATATATATATATATATATATATATATATATATCATATACAATATACGGTGTATGCTCTACATATATTTGTCTGCAGGGACTGCTACTGGCTGCTGCGACATGTTCACACATTACCTTTCACATTTCCCCACCTATAAATATGTATTTCTGAATATTATATTAGACACTGGCATACTGTAAATACAATTCCATAATAGCTAATGCGGTTGACTACCAAAAACTGACCTGTGGTGTACAATTTTGTATGCAAAACAGATATTCCCAATTAATATAATGCAGCCATTGGCCAATATGGGTGGGCAGGGTGCTAGCTGTGTGCGGTCAGACCACATGTTCGTACCCATAGATAAAAAGGGCCTGATTTTCTCCAAAACAGCACCACTCTTGTCCAGAGGTTGTGTTTGGTATTGCACCTCAGTCACGTTCACTTGAATACAATGAAGCTGCAATACAGTGCACTGCTACTACATGAATCGAGGTAAAGAGATGATCGGCCAAGTCAGCGCCCCAGTAATCGGGACTGAGTTTTTGTGGCCTGCCTCACAGCCCCCACCTGGATCTATGCACATTACAGTCGCTATAGAAATTAATGAATCCGTGTGCTGTTAAAAAATATATATAATCTTGTGCATTAAGACTAACGCTAGGTTTGCACTAATGGTGACTTTCTGGTCAGGTCCGCTGGGACACCCAAATAAAATAGCGATAACACTATAATAGGGTCCATTGAGTTTCTGTAGTTTTGAAACCTCCTCCACATGGGACTTTTTTCTCTGCCAATTTTCAGCTGTCTCCAATGGAGACTACGACACAAATGTGAACCCAGCCTTAAACAATGTATGCAGTAAGCTCCCCCTAGTGGTGACTTGAGATAGCCAGGATAATGCAGGGAAATGGCTAATCGGTATAAAAAAACAGGCTCTGAATGTTCTGTATATCATCAGCACAGACTATTGGACCTAAAAACCACATGTTGTAAACGGTGCAGGATCACTTTAAGACATGTCTTATTTATAAGGCTGAAGCAAATAAAATGAATAAAGAAGAAAACCATCTATAGTGATAAAAGTCATGATAGTATGTTATGACCCAGGTCTCATACAGAAGGGGCACATTATAGGGCAGGGCACTCACCTTCTTGATCATGGCACTGTGGACTGAGTCACGTCTTCCTTCCCTCTCCATTCTTAGATGTGTCACAGTTCTTAGCTCCCCCGTGTCCTCATGTTATACTAAGTCACTGTGAATTTCCTTCACCACCGCCTCTTCACTTGCTGTATCTGTTACACTCTGCTGCCCCTTCTAATTTCACTCATCCCGGTTGTCTGTCCAGTATACCCTTCCCCATATCATCCACACCATCCCTGTCCTATCAGACGACAACTCCCCCTCCAGTTACCCTCCCTTCTCCTAAACTTACTGGACAGCACCTCGGCCAAGCCTAATCCACCTACAACAGGAACAGGGTGCCTTGAGCTAGGGGTCTGCCTTCTGTCCTGCACCCTCCAGCCATAGAAATAACCCCCCCATATAGGCGGCTCATATAGCAGAGTGCACATAGGATCACCTGCTCCTGTAGCTCTGCACGCACCAATGCCACCCCTAACCCTCCCCACTCCCCATAGCATATAATAGTCTGATCCATTAAAATCACTGCAGTACAGAGAGGACGGCATACAGGCATTCCCATTGACAATTTGGAGACAGCAAATAGCATTCTGGAATAGTCAGCACACATCGATGATACAGCATCAGCTGACCGGGCAGAAAAAAGGGAAGCCAGTCCCCTCTGGGGAAAATTTGCTGCAAAATTTGGAACATGACTTCACAGTAGAGGAGTGTAAAAGAATATCGCACAGTATGGTATGAGGGACGGCAGGAATGTGGATGTATTATAAGGGCAGGATTATGGACACAAAACCATTATAATGCTGTTCGTTTGGTTTAGGAATTGTGTCCGAATATGACACTACTAATAGAAATACCATTAGGTTATGTTCACACATGGAGGATACACTGCGGATTTTCTGTGCAGTTGAAAAATCCCTTGCATTCACAGTTGTAGCAAAGTGAATGAGATATTAAATCCATAACAAGTCTATGGATTTTATCCTTTGAAAAGTGTCAAAATGTGTCACGGAATTTGCTGCAGATTTGCAAAATTCCTGACATTTTTCTGTATGGATTTACCTGTAATGAGTAAATGAATGGTGAAAATCTCTGTCAGACCTTAGACCTCCAGTACATGACCATGTGCAGTCTACGGGTCAGTAAAAACGGCACAGAAGACAGCTGGATCAAAAATGGACAAACAGACAAGGAATGGATACATAATGGACAGTTAAATTTGTCCATTTCTCCCGGCCGACCGACGGACACAGTCGTGTGAATATAGCCTTAGCGGCTGTATTTGGGCCAATACAGTCTGTGTCAGCCATATTCCCATAGTTCTCCTTTCTCTACTCAGTGTCAGACCAGGCACGAGTGCCGGATTGTCAGAATTTGTGGATTATTGGACTTTTGAAGAATATCAGTCTTACCCTATGTCCTTCCTCTGCAGGAAGAAAGCGCTTATGGTCTGGATACATGGCTGTCTTTGCACAATGCTGGGGTCAGTTCTACTGCTTTGGTCACTGTTTACACACATATTACCAGGTGAAACTTAGCAACAGCCTTGTCTGAGAAGGAAGGGAACATGAAGGCATCCCATGTGAGACACTCCTCACATAGCAGGATACTGTATCCATCGCTGCACATACATAGGGAGATAATACGACCGTGATGGTGAACCTATGGCACGTGTACCAGTGAGGGCACACAGAGCCCTCTCAGTTGGCACGTGCGCCATCGCCCTAATTGAGCACTAATGGGGAAACTGGCACAGGATTTAGTGAGCAATTGCTGCTTTCAGCTGCATGTGCAAATGCACATACAGCTGAAAGCCGTCTGTGTAGCCCATGGGTCCGCAGCTGACACTGACTGCAGAATGTGGCCTCTGCCCCGTCTCAGGCACGATGATGTAAGTCATCAGTGCCTGCAGTCAGAAGAAGAAGGAGGATGCTCTTCGTGGGACTGCATACTGGGTAAGTAACATATAATACTGTGTGGGGGCCTACTGTGGAGCATATAATACTATGTGTGGGGCGCACTGTGGAGTATATAATACTGTGTGGGGGGCCTACTGTGGAGCATATAATACTGTGTGTGGGGGCCTACTATGGAGCATATAATACTTTGTTGGGGCTACTGTGGAGCGCATTGTACTGTCTGGGAGCCACTGTGGGGAAGATTGTATTATTTGGGGTCCCTTTACTACTTATATTACACAGTACCTGTTTTATAGCAGACAAGTGATATTAGTACAGGCTGTAATGACATTGCACGGTCACTGTAAAAAAGATCCAGTACGATGTAAATAGTGAACATTAATTGTTCAAAAGTACCAAATGCAGAGACCTTTGCCTTTCAGTACAAAGTTCTTTGTATTATTGAAAGCTTTGTAAAGCTCCATTTACATGACTGTATTTTGCAGGTACTGTAACTGTCCACAATTGTGGATCCATACAATATTAAGGTTAAATTGCCGTGTTGGCACTTTGCGATAATTTAGTGGGCATAGGGTTACAGTTTGGGCACTCAGTCTCAAATAGGACATACACAAAAAAAACAATGTATATAGCAAGTAACAGAGTAGCTACAGAGTGCTCGGCTCTCAGGAGGACCCTGTGTATCCCTGCATTACGTGGACAGCCCATTGACTTCAATGTGGAGGTGCTGGAGAGAAAGTGAACTTGGGCTGTTAAGCTTCCCAGAAAATTACAGCTGATGGCTGGAGGCCCCTACAGAAGAATAGTTATTTTTAGGGGACACTTTTATGGTCAAAACCATTAAAAGTATTCATGGATATCTGTATATGAGGACAAGAAATGTAGTTGTCAGCATCGTTTTCTGCATGATCGAGACACAAACAGTCTGATAGAAATTCTGCAGAGAAAAATGGGTTAATCTTTTCCTGACCTACTCCATTTTTGGGTGGAAACCAACTTGGCTGGGCTGAACCACCTTTTTGTCCTACTGTAGACAGGGCACAGGGGAGAGACTCCTGCTGAACCCAGTTGTGAGGAGGAGGGGAGACCATTTAGTCCACACTATATACAAATGCGGGAAGAAATCAAAGTATCCAGAGGAAATACATGAAACACCGAGAAAACTTGGGTTGTCTACTTTGAACAATTCCTGTCTAGTAAGAGTCTCCCAAGTATAAACTGATGAAACCTGGCAGCAGGTGTACAATTTGTCTACAGCACTCCCGCAGGTGAAATGAAACTTTAGGGTGCATGCACACTACGTAACGCCGGGCGTGTATGAGAGCCGTACACGCCGGCATTACGGCAGACTGCCGAACACTTCCCATTCACTTCAATGGGAGCGCTCGTAAACGCCGCTGTTACGAGCGCTCCCATTGAAGTGAATGGGAAGTGTTCGGCAGTCTGCCGTAATGCCGGCGTGTACGGCTCTCATACACGCCCGGCGTTACGTAGTGTGCATGCACCCTCTGCTTTCTTGGACATCCTGGGTCCTCCAGCACAAAAGATGCTATTTGCACTCGCTCTCCACTCAGGATCTTGTCTTCTCAATCTCGTCTGTCTTTTAAAGGGAACCTGTATGGTGAACCATATGCAGCATGAAATATTGACAGATTCTCTTGTTACAAAAATCTGTGTTTATAATGAGGGAGCCTGCCAGTATTTCATGCTGCCTGTGGCTTTCCCTACACAGACCCAGACAACATACAACATCATAGGGATTTATGATCCCATAAACTTGGGTTATTAAACCTGAGTTCAGGTTGGGATTTGATGCTGAAAAATTGGTATGCAGGAGGTCTTAAAGGGACTTTCATATGATCAGTCTTGTCTTTGGGGATCTCACTTTGCCTTTAATTTTCATATACCTTATATAAAACACCTACACAAGAGGGCTCTGCACAACCTAGAAGCAAATGAATAAACCTTTAAGCCTTATTCACACAACAGCGACATCTTAGACCGGGCTAGGCATCCTGCGGCACTCCAGCTGTTGTAGAACTACATCTCCCAGCATGCATACTTGCTCTGCTGTTCTTGGACCTCCCATGGAAGTGAATGGAGCATGTTGGGAGTTGTAGTTTGACAGCAACTGAATTGCCGAAGGTTGCTGATCACTGTCTTAGACGGATCTAACAACCTTTTTTTAATCACTGTTTTGCATCAGTTCCATTTTTGATGGCCGAGTGTCATCCATTTTGAAAAAAAAAAAAAAAAAAAAGGATGAATTTAATTTTTGACCCAACTCACTGATCTGTATTAAGGACGTCAATCCATTGAAAGTTCATCTATTGATTCCTATGAGGTCTGTTAAAACGGACCCATAGACATTCATTGTTTTTAAAACGTGCGTTTTTCAATGTGTGACTAATGCCTTAATGGTCTGATTTTAGAAACTTCTGGCGATCATTTGTAGTCATGGAGGATGGCCAAACATACACACATTACCGCATTGCCACTCTTTATTCTAACAAATAAAATGGGGCCTCCTCAGTGATTATATATATATATTACTAATTTAAAGGCCAGGGCAGGCTGGGAGTTTTAGTTTCAAAACAGCCTATGTAACTAGTCAATATAAAATGTTCTGAAAGAGTTAACACTCAGTACATTAAGAATTGAACTTCCCATGAACTACACCATGTCCCCCGGAGGCCGAGCTGCGGCATTAATGCAGATATAATGCAGCAATAAAGAGGTTTTTCCCAATTCCGGGACATCAGCCAGATACAAAAACTATACATTGCCCGGTAGGATGGCTACTTACGGACACCCTGCTTCCTGTGTGGGATCTGATCTTGTTAATTCTCTCCATTTCTAATACTGCGGGCGACAGTGATCATTCTGGAAGCTCAAGGACTCTGTAGATGGAAGAAATAGAAATTCACGGGTTGCCAAAAATCCGAAACATGTAACATGGAAGGACGATTAAATATAAGGAAGACACTAGAAGAATAAACTCAGATGTATCAAGGTCTTCAGGCTAAATAGATATTTCCAAGTGGCCATGACTGTCATGGTTGGCCCATCAGATGAATCGTAGGTGGGTCAGACATAGGAGTTAGTCAAGGAGGTCAAATGTCAAAATTGGTGGAGCACAAATAATAAGCACCTTGCAGAAGATCCATGTGAAGATGGTCTGAGAAGGTGAGGGTGGGGCTGGAGGGAGACCCAGGTGAAAGGCAGAAATAAACATGGAGTTTCCTACCTAGGTCTGGTTGCCAAGTGACAGTTCAGCTTTGTTGTGGTTCCCCTGTGTCTGACAAGCTGTGACGGCTCCGCAGGATCTCATACAAGCGGCGCACAGTCCCTGTAAACTAGATCACACTATCCACAGATTACATTACACCCAGGCAGTCCGGGGACTCAGTGGTTACCGTAATACCGCTACCATTTCTAGCTTTTTTCCAGGGTCGTCTCTGCATGGACATTACATGATCTCCCAGGATTTGAACTTATGGGGTCTGCAGTACTTACATGAGCAACGTTTTTAACTTCAAGACATGTCATCTGGCTAAAAAACACATATAGCACTAGACCCAATGGACAACACAATCCTGCGACATGGCGGCCATAGCTGACAGAACTGAGGCCAGATGTCAGTTATTTTATGTTTGTCTTAAGGTAGTTGTTATTAAAATTGTTCCATAAAAAGTACAAAACAAGAAAACAGAAAACTTCAAGTAATCAGAAATAAGGCTCAAGATACAAAAAGACGATGGACTTGGGGGGGAGAACACAAGGGAAGGATTTGGGAAGGGGGAGAGAGAGGATGTCAGAGACCCTGCAAAATGCAGGTGACACATGGGATACAAATACATTGGAACGTCTTTACCATATTTTTCAGAGTCAAAGTCAGGTTTTCCAGACTCCGAACAACCTTCACATGGACCAATAGGCCAGCACCTGATGGGGGATGTGAGGTTTCTTAGAAGACCCCATTGTAAGACAACCCTTTACCCCATTATGACCAGGCAGCACTGTGGCTCAGTGGTTAATACAGCTACCATGCCTTTCTTTCTGGCCAGGGTCATATCTGCATGGAGGTTACATGATCTCCCAGAATTTCACACATTGACACTAGGGGGTCCGCACTACTGACATGAGCAACTTTTCAACTCCAAGGTATGTCATCTGGCTAAAATACGCACAGAGTGAAATCACGGCTTTAGCTTGCCACAACTGTGGGCCTTAGGCAAAGTTTTTACTAAAAACCATACTGTAAGGCATCCCCTTTACAAATGAAGGGGAGTATGGGGCAGCTACAATCTCTGTTAGTGGTCCTCTGCTCACACCACAAGAGGGTGGTCCCAAACAGGAGATCCTCTCTATGAGGTCCATACACCCTTATAAAAAGGGTTTGCCAATCCCTTTAAGTACTTTTTTTTTTTTTTTAATGTTCAGCATTATCACACTGTTTCTTCCCATCAAAATGATAGATTGGGATCTTTCTCATCTGTCATGGATACCTAGATGGCAGAGTGAACAGAGCCTTACATGTTTCTAGTACTAGACCTTCATTTAGAAGCAGTGAGACTCCTCTCTTCTGCACCCCTTAAAAACAGGGGGTTATAATATTTCAGCTTCTTATTTATTTTGTTTGCTTGTATAGCACCATCATATTTCGCAGCGCTTTTACAGATATTGTTACTCACTGTCCCATATAGGGCTCACATTCTACTTTTCCCTTTCAGTATGTCTTTGGGGTGTGGGAGGAAACTGGAGTACCAAGAGGAAACTCACGCAAATACAGGGAAAACATACAAACTCCTTTGCAGATGTTGTCCTTGGTTGGATTTGAATCTAGGAGTCCAGCACTGCAGTGCTAACCAGTGAGCCACCATGCCTCTTAACATTTATACACATAACATGCAAGAGACTTTACCAGACTGCACAATGGTGCTTGAGATCCCAAAGCAGTAACATGTTAGCCACATAATACTTAACAACACATGCTGACATCATATGAGACTAATGTTGCCGGGGCAAGTATTACTTACTACAATGGAAAATCACATGGCCCCTATTTGTCCCTTGCTTGGAGGAGCAGCAGCAGGGCCTGTACGCTCACGACTCCCCCAGGACACTATAATCCTGTCTCTATTTACAGCAATCAGCGTGCAAATAAGTGCAGTGATTGTGCCCTGTAACAGGAGGCGCACAGGGAGCAGGCGCTCCGTGTAATGACGTGTATGTGGCACCACTACATATTAACCCATTGTACAGAGCTAAATGATGCAAAAGATATCAGACTTTGCAGGATTATCACTTACGACAAGACACCTCTCATCACATCACACATAGGAGTGTGACAAGAAACTAAGGAGGTTCTATAGCAGAACATGGATAGGGCCCCCACTTCATCATGACCACCAGCAAGTGAGTTCAGAACATGACAGGCTAATGGAAGATTATAAAGATAATCTGTTTTCCCTTAGCCCAAACAGCAGCACAAGATGGGGGTATTCCTGCCCCTGTGTGCTGTTAGGACAGGTGGAACTTTTAATTAGCCCTATCCTAGAGGCCCCTCTAAGGAATTGCTTTATTAGAGGATCTTGTGATAACCGGGTCCACAGAAGAGCAGAAAGTGCTGAAACATGAACCTTCAGGGTGGCTAGTGTTAGCCCCTTATCCAGGCCACTTTGTAGGAACTCCAAGACCGACTCGATAGCAGAGTTGTTGAGCTGCCTAGCCGCACACCAATCTTGAAATATCCGAGAGATCCTTTGGTAACTCCGGTTAGTTGAGTCCACTCTTGAATGTGCCAAAGTTCTTAGAACGGCCTGGGACAATCCTCTATCTCCGCATACGGCGCGGTCAACCTCCAGGCAGTGAGGTTGAACCTGTCCAGGTCCTGGCAGAGCTGTCTGTTTAGAATTACCAGGTTTTGGACTTGTGGAAGCCTCCAGTAGGTCCCTCGACTCATCAAGATGAGGTGGGTAAAAAATGTCCTTTTCGGCCAGAACGACATGATCACTACAGCCGAAGTCTGGTCCTGCCTGAGTTTCGCCAATACCTTCGGAATCATGGGAATCGGAGGAAAAACGTATGCCAGTTTGAACCTCCAAGGTATGGACAAGGCATCCACCGCCAAACGATTGTCTTCCTGATAGAGGGAGCAAAATTTCTCCACTTTGGCATTGTACTGGGTGGCCATCAGTTCCACCTCGGGGAGAAACCACATCTCAGTGAGATGGTGAAAGATGTCCTGATTCAGGGACCATTCGCCTGACGTCACCAGGCCTCTGCTTAGCTGATCCGCAAGGATATTCAGCCGACCTCGAATATGAACTGCTGATAGCTGTGACAGGTTCTTCTCTGCCCAGGAAAATATTAAATTTGTTACCTGCAGGAGCGAGGGGGATCTGGTTCCCCCTTGCTTGTTGATATACTGGACCGCTGTTAAGTTGTCTGTTCTTACTCTCACAGCCTTCCCTTGCAGGTGGGGTGCAAACATCAGAAGTGCACGGTGCACCGCGGTGAGCTCACGCCAATTGAACGACTGAGCCCTCTCCAACTGGTTCCAGGTCCCTTTTACCGGGGTCTCCCCCAGATGCGCTCCCCATCCTGTGAGGGAGACATCCGTGGTCAACAGGGTCCAGGACGTCTGGACCGTGGACTTCCCGTCTCGGAGATGGGACCACCAAGCCAGTGATCGATGGGTTCTGATGGATAACTGGATAGGCTTCTGTAGTCCTGAAAGGGGTTGTCCCACGTCGCATACTCACCCTTCTTCGTTTCTGTGAATTCTTCTGTCTTCCGGCTTTGTCTCGTCATTGGTGGGCGGGGTCACATATGCAAAGCCAATCGGCGAGATGCCGCCAGCCCTGCGTGCGCGCTCATAGACAGTCTAGCCTTCACAATGCAAATACAGACCCAACAGGGTGTCGGGTTTATATTTGCATTGTGAAGGCTAGACTGGTGTATGAGCGCGCAGGCAGGGCCGGCGGCATGTCGCCGCTTGGCTTTGCATATGTGACCCCGGAGCGGAATAACAGCATCGCTTCTGCCGCTGCTGGCTTCATGCAGGGCAGAAGCATAGCGATGTTGCTGGCTTCACCTGTGCCAGCGTAGTCCCCAGCATCCGCCTCTCTATTACAGCGGATGCCGGAGAGTGTTAGACGCCGGCACAGGTGAAGCCAGCAACATCGCTATGCTTCTGCTCTGTATGAAGCCAGCATGTTGTATGTTGCTGGCTTCACCTGTGCCGGCGTCTAACAGTGTATTGGCGGCCCCTTCCCCCAAAGGGTAAACTACCCCCCCCCCCCCCTCCAGGCTTGCTCCCGTGCACTTAGCCCCTCCTCCCTCCCCCCTGAGAGCAGGCTGAAACATCACTTGACTCAGGAGCAGCTAGGTCAGGGCTGTGGCCACAAAAAAATGAATAAAGTGATATAGTGAACAAACAAAGGAGTTCTGCTGAAGCAATGTATTTAGGAAAAGTCTTACATTCACATTTACAAGCATTATAGATAGGATCCTTGTGACGGGACAACCCCTTGAAGGACTGTGGTTCCAGTCTCTCAGAATCTCACACTGTAAGGGGCACATGTGCCATAGCGCCTATGGAACTGCCTCGATGGCTGCAGACATGAGACCCAGGACCTTCATGGCGGTCCTCATAGTAACCTTCCGGGTTATGGACAGATGATGAGCCGCTTGACCAATCTTCTCCTTCCAGGAGAGGGCAGGGAGATCATCATGCTGAGAGAATCCAGGATGAACCCCAGAAATTGAATCCGGGTAGATGGAACCACTACTGACTTCTGCCAGTTTATTAGCCAGACCAGCTTGTTTAGGAAAGCCACCGTGGATTCCAGCTGTGTGGCGAGAACCTTCCTTGACCGGGCTTTTAGGAGCCAGTCGTCTAGATAAGGGACTATAAAGATCCCCTGGAGGCACAGGGCGGCTGCGACCAGAGCCACTACCTTTGTGAAGGTGTGGGGGGCCGAGGATATGCTGAATGGGAGAGCCGAAACTGGAAATGAAGTAATCTTCCGTTTAGGTACACTGCAATTCTTAGAAATCTCCTGTGTGGAGGGTAAATGGGCACATGGAGGTATGCGTCCATTAAGTCTAGGGTGACAAAGTAATCTCCGGTCTGTAGGAAGGGGAGGACCGATCTGATGGTCTCCATACGAAATCGTACCTTGTGAATAAATCGATTCAGGTATCTGAGATCGATGATCATACTCCATCCGCCTGATGACTTTGGTACCAAGAACACCGGAGAATAGACGCCTTGACCGTGTTCTGAACGGGGAACCGGTTCCAATGCGGCTTTGTCCACGTACTCCTGAACTGACTTTTTTAGATGAAGTTGCTTGGTGCCCTGAAGAGGGCGGGTTCTTACATATCTGTCTGGTGGAAGAGAGGAGAAGCTTATTCTGTAGCCGGCTTGAATAAGCTGAAGGACCCATGGATCCTGAATAAGCCAGGACCAGGCGGACACATGCTGAGAGAGATTACCGCCTACCGCCACAGAGACGCGGGGGGAGGGGGCGGAATAGAAGGATCTTTTCTTCTCAGGGTCGCGGGATGAACCGCGACCCCCGCCCCTGGACTGGGTGCCGGGCAGTTTCAGCCATAGCGGACGCCTGGCCGCGGTAGATAGGGCCATAGAAGGTTGGTAGAAGGTTGTCTCGGACAGGAAATCGACCATAAGGGAGATATCTGTCATGGATGTCAACAGGTCATCTTGATGAATTCCCAAGTCAATATCTTTCTCCAGGGAGGAAAGGTCGGAACGGAGTCTCACCACTACCTCACTGGCAGAAATTCCCACCGAAGCCTGGGCGAAGGAGATTGCATAAATCCGCTTAAGAGAACCTTCCACGCGACAGTCCATGGGATCTTGCAGATTGGACCCGTCTTCCGCAGGGACCACAGTACGCTTAGATAATTTAGCGACTGCCATATCCACTCTAGGGGGAAACCCCCAATAGCCCTGCTGAGCCTCGGAAATGGGAAAGAGCGCCCTGAAACGCCTGGCAGTGTTAAACGCTTTCTCCGGGTGCCTCCATCCTACGGACCAGGTCTGTGATGGCCCTAAAAGACTTAGATGCCTTAATCAATCTGGGCATCTTCTCAATTGGGAAGATGAGCTTCTCAGGTTCCCCCACTTCTTCCTCAGAGGAAATTTCATCCACTATGCGGAGGTCTTCCAGAGGGGGAAGGGATACCTGGCGGGACTCAACCCGAGGTCTCTTGGCTAGATGTGCAATTGAATCCTTCATTTCCCTCATAGAATGCTCCACAAATTCTTTTACCCAGCCGACCACATCCCAGAGGGGTGTGTCCTCAGATGAGGGACCTCTGCAACCACGGCAGTATTGATATTCATAGCCATCAGGCAACGGGATATCGCACTTCCTGCAGGCTAAGTGCCTGCGTTTAAAGGCTGATTTTCTCCTGGGATCCACGGAAGAGGAGGACATCTAACAAAACAAGAGATATAGGTTAATTCCTATTCAAGGAATAAGTAGCCCCTTCACCCGACCAACATACTCTCACAATGCATCCAAAACAGCTAGGAGCTTGCTAGCAGTGAGAAGTCACAAGGCAGCAAACAGCTTGTGCACAGGAAGTGAACAAGCATAGACCCAAGGGTCAGGATGGCTCAAATAGGACTCAACCCGGAAGTGAACCCGGGAGCGCACCGAGACCAGCGCCCGGCCAAAACCTGCAACATCTAAGAAGATTCCACTCCAGTAATAGTGGAAAGAAAGGTTCTCTTCCCCCTAGCGACCAGAGAAACCAGTGCGGAGGAGAAGAACCAAGGTGGGGAGAGCGCCCCCGCACCCCAGATTCCCCCCCCCTTCCCGAGGGGTGATGAGGGAAGAAGGAGGACCGAAGCACGCAAGAACCGGGGGGAGAGGCAGAGATACCCCCCCCACACACACACACACCTGTCCACACACAGGACATAAAAAAAACACAGGGGGGAGGAGGTCTCTCCAGCCTCTTATAGGGGGAAAAAACTGTTAGCTAATTAAAAGTTCCACCTGTCCTAACAGCACACAGGGGCAGGAATACCCCCATCTTGTGCTGCTGTTGGGCGTAGGAGGAATGATTATTTAAGCCTCCACTCTGCACTGTTATCTCCATGTCTTGGGTTCTCATTTATCTGCATATAGCCCTTCTTCCTCTTTTACCATCCCTAGCCATGCCCCCCAAGTAAATTCAGGAATGACCTTTTCAATTTCCGACAAAAGCCCATGTGAGTGTGCATTTAGTACTTGCACAACACCAATACTTGGCCCATTTAGTAGACCAGTGGTTAGGAAAGAGATGCAAATGTGACAATCTGAATACCGTCTTGTCTATGACTATTGAGTTGCATAGCCTTGACTAAAGGTCATGAACAGCAATCATAGGGTCCAAAGTAAAACTCAGAATAGGCTGCACTGAGAGCACTGCCAAATGTTCTAGAGTTCACGTGAATGGGGACGGAGATGCAATGATGCAGTTTGGTCACTACACAGCCACTCCCACTCCATACGCCGATCCAATAATGGCAACCTTTCCTAAGAATAGACCGTCAGTAGCAATACTTAGAGAGCCCATGTCACATCTACTACTTCTGTTTTAAGCCCAAAACGGCTACAGATATACAGTACAGCTCCCATAAAGTCCATAGCTGGTTTGCTATACAATAGGCAATGTGTTAATTTGATGAAAAATCTAATAGTAGGAAGTACAGGGAAACTATAGGAAAGGGACTGTACAATTCTAAGAAGCCTGGGTGACTCCATGACAAAGTATAGTCTTGTTGCCGCTACTAATGGCTGATAAGATAACATAATCCTTTAATAGTCCCACCATGGAGAAATTCATTTGATGTATATAGATAACATAGTATCAAGAGGAAATAAATAAGGAACATTAACTGCAATATAAAAAAAAAAAATCTTTATTAACAAATGGATTGCTTAAGTTACAGTTTCCCTTCAAAGTATTCCAATGGTCGCACATGGAGGGGAGAAACATAGGTATGCTATATGTTCATCTGATATGATAGATCCCTAGTGAAAGGAAGATGTTAGAATTATCTGCAATGATGGGGCAATTAATTTACAAGTAACATCATTAATACATTCTTGTACAGCCCTGAAGATTTCCTTTATTAAATGGGATGCTTTTGTTCAAAGACAGCGCCACCCCTATCCACAGGTCGTGTCTGGTATTGCAGCTCAGTTCCACTGAAGTGACTAAAGTTGAGCAGCAACACTCCAATGGCCTGTGGACAGGGGTGGCGCTGTTTTTAGAAGGAAATCCTGTAATTGTGGATAACTCCTTTAATCCTTCATCAATGACCTATGTATGTATATATTATATAATAGCCAATATACTATTCTTATGAAAAAAAAAGAAAGTCATACTACACCAATAACTAAATAAGGGCTTATATCCAGAACCACAAACATCAAAAATAATAGATCTAGAGATTTCAGATGAGAACTGTAGCCTGTTCTCCAGGCATAGAAAAACTACAGTACAAAACCCTACACATAATGCAGTTCAGCCACCAGATGGCAGTATTTATCAACCATCTGCAGGTAGAGCGTATTTAGATGGAGGGCTGTAGTGCAGGTATACAGGATTCTCCATGTAAATAATATTCAATAGAACCCAGGATGCACAGTCATCACTCAGATTCGTGATGTCATATGATGGATGACGCTCATGTGTCTGGGGAATGTTGGTTGGAGTTCATGTCCGTCACATGTAAAGGATCCAGTAACTTGCTAATATCTTCATTGTGACTTCTTTTTACCACTCCGACTTTTCCACATGACATATGTCACAAAGACACCTGATAGAAGAGAGACAAGGATGTCATATTGGCTGTTTATAGAGTAGCACGTACAATGCTGCCAGGAAGAACTAGATAGGTATGGTCAGTACTGCCAAGTATTATGGAGGCTGCTAAATCCAGTGATCAGCATCATTTGGCACTCCAGATGCTGAGAAACTATAACTCCCAGGATTCACCTCTACAGGTAGTTCCAAGAGGAGCAGAGCTAGTGCTGCCATCTCTGACTACCATAACAGCAGGCTGACTTCACTCACAGAGGACCCGCCCACTCTTCTTAAATATCTCCTTTGGTAAATACTATCCCCCCTCCCTCTAATATAACAATTCTGGAACATATTTTCTTACAACTCTGCATTGTGCTGTTCCTCTGTTTATCTTCCTGGAAATTTGTGAATAAATTGAGGACTGGCTGTTACCAGTTAGGGGGTGTCCTTTGAGTCACAGTCTTACTCTGACCAATTAACTCTGACAAGGAGAATGGAAACATCTAGTTGTCATTTCAGGAGGAATAACAGAGGAACAACACATGGCAGAGTTATAATAAAAGATGCCCCAGAATTGTTATTACACAGGGAAAACAAATAGTAAAGCACGCGTCAGAATAGGTAAAAGGTCCCCTCTAAAGTGTCTCTAACGCTAAAATAAAAAAAACCCTCTAGAGAAGAGTTAGGGATTGCTGTCACCATCACTAACAGACCCCACCGATCAGCAATTTATCAAAATTTATAAATATCGTCCATGGCATAACCTTTGCAAACACGACTTACCCATGAGGAGCAGCAGAATGAGCCCAGCCAACAGAGGCAGCAGCACCGCGTACTCGCGTGGAAGGAAGAAGGAATGGATGACATGGTCACTGTCAATAAACGGCTGGAAATAAAATCAGAAGGCGGAATTATAATGAATGATAAAACTAAGGGACCATTCACACGACTGAATGTGTATCCAGATCGGGGGTGAGTTTATCATGGACTGCAGTGACATCTGAGTGTCATCCTAGTGTATTACATAAAGCATTCACGTCTATGGCGGCTTCCGTTCCATTCCGGTAACAGGGATAATTATAGAGCAAGTCCTATCTTGCTTCGGGTCTTTGGAATGGATCCAGAAGCCCCATAAACATTGATGCATCACAGAATACACGAGGATGACGATCAGATGTCACTACGTGCAGTCCATGATAAACTCAGCACCCTACTCGGATGCACACTCAGTCAGGTGCATAAGCCCTAAAGGTGCGCAAATATAGAGTTTGGAGTGACCTGATGTTAGCTGTCGCGGAAAGAAGGATCAGGTTGTTGGAATTAAACAGTCACTCCTTTATCTCCAAGGTCTGAGGAGTCTGGTATCAGCTTATTATCTTGCCAAAATTGACAACCAATCCATGCAAGCTAACAGATATCTAAAGTATATGGACAATTGTGTGGATATTCCAGTAATTATAAATTATCTACTAAAGCATGCTGGGTCTTGTAGTACATATGTGCAGGCAGATATTTCATGCTGACATCTGTAGTGCATAAACAACTGGGTACCTATAGGCAGGCTTAGATTGCTCATGGAACCCCAGTCCACCACAGTATGATGGGACTGGTAGTACATATGAACAGATGGGTATTTATGGCTAGCTTGAGCACAGTTCTATCACTTCAGGTCAAAGATCATGCTGAGACGTGAAGTACCAATTAACAAGCGAGTATCTACATGAAGCCTGAGCACGCTCATAAAACCTTAGTCCATCATAGTAAGCTGCTGGGACTTGTAGTGCATATGTATAGGTGGCTATCTATATGAGCATCCACATAACAGTGGTCCATTCAGTATGCTGGGACTTGTAGTGCATATGTATAGGTGGCTATCTATATGAGCATGGACATAACAGTGGTCCATTCAGTATGCTGGGACTTGTAGTGCATATGTATAGGTGGCTATATATATATGAACATGGACATAACATTTAGTGGTCCACTCAGCATGCTGGGACTTGTAGTGCATATGTATAGGTGGCTATCTATATTAGCATGGACATAACAGTGGTCCACTCAGTATGCTGGGACTAGTAGTTCTTCACATACTTCCTGGGTCTAATCCAGGACTTACCAGGCAGATGACCCAGACTGTGTAATACAGGAACAATACAGTGCTGAAGGCCACCAGCCCAGCCCCGGCCAGCCGGTCCGTCCCTGTTGCCTGCAACAAAACACAGACAATTACCGATAACCGTACAATACAGCAAGTCCCGTACTGCATCTCACCGGCCACTGAGCTCCAACTCACCATGCTGCTACGTCACTCAATCTCCATACTTCCGGATTACTATAGTAGCCAATCAAAAGACCTGTGTGACGCGAAGGATCTTGGGAATTGTAGTTCTATCCTGCGCACGTAACTGACGCAAAGAATTGACATGAACCCACCCCCATAAATCCTGCTCACTGACGCCAGAGCTGTGACAGGCTCAGTTACCTCACTCAGTTCTCGTCAAGCAGAACATCCTGCGTGCCGTTTTTTAAGCGGATATTTTTAGCGTTTTTTTTAGTGAAACACTAGCACACAGGGTTGTGTTACTTAACATCGACCATTTCTTTTTAAGTTCTTAATTTTTGTGAAAAAAAGGAAACGACATAGTTTTTAGTTGTTTTTTTTTTTTGGCCTCTCATTCATTCCTATACCCCTGAAGAGAAGGCGGGATGTTACTTTTGCTGCTAGCACTGAAATGAATGGGAGGCAAATTTCCATTTTTTCTTTCAAGCAAAATCAGCTCCAAACAATGTTGTGTGAACATTCCCTAAGCCTAAGGTCCCATGTTGCAGAAATTCAGTAGAAAAAAAAAAAAGACGTTTTACATTGCCAGCAAAGTGAGAGAGTCTAATGGCTAATCCCATACACACATTGTGAGGAGACAACTGGGGAAAAGCTGCAAAAACAAGCATGTCCGTTTTACCTGTGGATTTAATATGGGAAGATAAAACGCAATGAAAAACAATGTGGAAAAAAAATACAATGCGGGTGTGTTTTTTAGCTGTGGTTGACCTTAGTCTACGAATGTCAACTAAAGATAACACCCTAATGCTCTATAACAATAGAAATTATAGGACCCCATAACAGAGCCGTTCACTCTTCCCTCATAACAAGGTGCCCCCTAGGTGCCTTAATAACAGCACCAGTCAATCACAGTGTCCCCTCAACAGTGCCAACTAATCAGAACATTCACAGTATCCCATAACAGTAGAAACCATTATACTGACAGTGCCATCCTCAATAACAGAGGCAGTCATCATCATAGCGCCCTCTGAACAGCGTCATCCACTGTGTCCCATACAAGTGATGAATAATAATTAAACCATGCGCAGATCCCAAGAATAATAAGAACCATAGTATTATATCTGTAGTGTCCAATAACAGTCATCCATGGTACACATCATAATAACCACAGATGTCTCTTCACCATCATACCTGCTGTCTCTCAAAGTACCTCACTCACAATGCTGCAGTTACATTGTCATCCACAATGCCCTACAAGTGGCAACTAATCATAACACCCACAGCATTCAATAATAATTGTCTATGGTGCCCCATAATAGAAGTAACTACAATGCCCCTTAAAGGGGTTGTCCCATCACAAGGATCCTATCTATACTGCTAGTTTATGTGGATTTAAGACTTTTCCTAAATGCATTGCTTTGTCAAAACTGCTTTGTTTGGCCGCTATCTTAATTTATTCACTTCATTGCTTACACTCCGTTTCTATGACCCTTGGGATTATCTGCTCATTTCTCAAGTGATATAGCTGCCTACTCTCAGAGGGGGAGGGAGGGGCTGGAGCGGCTCTGAGCTGTTTGAGAAGCTCCGATACTTAAATGACACAGATAGGGAAGGTGAGAGCTCCCAGATTTCTGACCTCTTATCAGTCGGTTTAATTGAATTTGGCTGATAAGGGGCTGAGATAGGGAGTCTGTTACCTCTGTATGTAATGCAACCTGACTCAAATCCAGCTCTGCTACATCAGTTTCACACTGTGGTAATTCATTTACAACCAATCCCGTGCAAGTGAAACCCCGCCCACCTATGTGCCAAGAAAAGCAGAAAGTGAAGAGAGCACAACAGCCTGCAGGTTAGTGAACAAGCGTCATGGGAATACCCCTTTAACTATACCCACAGAGCTTCAATAACAGTGCTGTGTCCAAGTGGGAACTAATCATTACCCCTACAGAGACCCATAACAGTGCCATCCACAATGCCTCTTTTACAAAGCGTCCCTATAACACTATCAAAGTGCCTTCATAATACTGCCAGCCTCATTGTGCCCATTCTAGATGCCACTACTGTATCCCTCTAATAGTAACAACCATGGAGAACTCACCATGTTAATATGCAGACCTCTGATTTTTAGATATACATATGATGTGCTGGTACAACAGGATAAAGAGGTCTAGACTTTATCTCTGGACCCTAGGAGCCTCTTTTGTTACAGGGGACCTCCACTATAGCAACCAAATGCCCTAGCAGGGAAAGGGTTTGTGCCAGGTAGATGCCCTAAAAACCAATGAGCCCTACACTCTATTTTTGACAGGTCAAAGTAGTATTACAGTAACGGATAAGTCATTACCAGCTTGCTGATGGTTTCCAGCTTGCAAAAGAAAAGAAAAACATGCAGCAAAATACAAAAAAAGTCTAAAAATAATGAGGATATATTGTAAAGATGTCACATTCTGCTGACTACACAACTCATCTTAATAAAATATCACCCTTCAATTCCACAATCCACAGGTATTTATTGACTAGTGACTGGGGGAAATCACCCTGTAACGTCATTTCTGTCACTCCAGGCTGACGTTCCTAATCCCTATTAGTCTTTGTAATACCAAAATAAATATTAAAAATAGAAAGCTTTTAATAAAGTGTAAAAAAAAACAAACCCACCCCAGTTTCCTAGGAAGAGAAGGATGGGAGTGATTTTCTGGATGACGGCTGAATAGCTATCACGTTTTACTCTAATGGGTAGCTCATGGTAAGTCATCTTTTTGAGTAGGAATTTAATTGTTGGGCTAATAGGGGCTCCTCTGTGTAAGGGAAAAATAGTGCTGCATGTGGTTATGTTACTGTACATGCATGCAGTTTATTTATCTCGCCCAGCTCCAGTCGTTTTAGAATAGCACAACGCGTTTCTGCTGTCACAACCCAATCATTATGTCTATTTCTAGTTGTATACGGTAAAGCAGAGCTGTCTATACTATGTGACTCTTGTCTGTAATCCCACCACCTATTCATTTTACTTCCCTCTAATTTTACAGAAAAATTCACAAGTTCCCTTTATGAAGGAGTCAAAAATAAACATGAAAGGGTCCTTGTTTTCAGATGTGTCACAAGATGTCGGCTCAGAAAAGACGTAATGAGGACTGTGACAACCAGGTACAGATATACAGCTGCTTTATGCTGACATTAGATGCCTAAAATAATCCCAAATTCAACTGGAGACGTCAAAGGAGTTTTCTTATGAATATAACCACTAAAAGTTAAACATTTTGACAAGTAGAAATCATTACAAATTTTGCAGAGTTCTTCCATTCTTACACTAGGTTCACACAAGCATTGCATCTCCGTTGTTGGCATCCATCGGGAGACTTGAACAATGGAGACCCAGAGAGCCCCATTGACTCTAATCGGGTCCATTGGGTGTCTGTTATTTTTAAACTGAAATTGGTGGAGGAAAAATGAATTTCGGTGAACGTTGCTAGTCTCCAACAGAGAGCGCAGATGTGAACGCAGTCTTAGAGGTGTTATGTCCCTCAGTGGCCGCTGCACACAGTATTATGTCCCTCAGTGGCCCCTCCACACAGTATTATCCCCCATAGTGGCCCCTGCACACAGTATTATCCCCCATAGTGGCCCTTCCACACAGTATTTATCCCCTATAGTGGCCCCTGCACACAGTATTATACACCATAGTGGCCCCTGCACACAGTATTATGCCCCACTGTGGACACCCATAAACAATTATTATAGTCTGGGGGGGTTTCAGACCGCAGAGTATAATAATCAGAGACCCAGGGGGAGAAAAACATAAAAAAAAACTCTGTTAGCTATCTCCCGGCTCCTACGCTGTCGGCCTCCGCTGTAGTCCATCTTCAATTACGTCAGACGTCACATGACCCGGGACGCAGGCCGGAATCATGAGACGTCAGAGGACTAGGCCTGAAGCCTGCCCGCATTGTGGAGAGGTAAGTAACAGTGTTATTTATGTTTCTTACCTCTCATGGGGCTCCGATTATTATACTTAGGGGTCTGAAAAAACCCCTAGTATAATGATAGTGTTTGTGGGGCCTGCGGTGTAACTTCCAGAAGCCGCAGCAACCACAAAAGTTCCAGTTGTTTCAGTCACGATACCCCCAAATACACCCATCCATAAACTCATCTCAGGGCACCAGCCACGATAAATGCAAAACGGCACCCTGACGTCCTCCCTGACAGTGAAGTGTTAATATGTGCTGGGATCATTTGTACTATTTGTCACCTATGTGCTATAGATTTGCTGTATATGCTGCTGCCTTGATCCTCCATTATGGCTACAGGATACACATTGCTTCTTTTTTGCTTAGGACTAGTTTTGGGGGACCCCAATGGATGTATTAAAGTGAACCCCTGCAAGTGCCTAATGAAGGACGGCTCAGGGGTTGTTAATCTGGCCGCATTAGGAAATATGGATGGATTTCTGATCCGGAACAGGAAGGTGCAACGTGAAGTGAAGGGGAAAAGAGTGGAGCAGTCGGTGACCTTCAGCCCGTGCCATCCTTTTAGTGAACCCATGGCCCTTCTGAACTGCTCCCATGTGGCTGTGTGTGTCGTGTCCAGGTAATGTGGTAATGTACTACAAAGGGGGCCTATAATTTATATCTGTGTGTTCTAACATTATCTATAGTATATCGAAATTCAGATCCAAGGTGTTGATTTTATGAGCAGTAGATACAGGAGGGATATCTGGGTTACTTTACATATGGTTACCTACATAGCAGTATATATACGGTATATATATATATATATATATATATATATATATATATATATATATATATATATATATATATGTGTGTGTGTGTGTGTGTGTGTGTACATTGTACTGATGTTGCTTCAACCCTTGTCAGCAAGCAAAGATATTGCTCATCTCTGAAAGGGGTTTTCTGGGGCTTACATATTGTTAGGATAGGTCAATATGTCGGACCCCCCCAGATCAGCTAGTTCAAGAAGCCACAGTGTTCAAGTGAGCACGGTGGCTTATTCACTGAATGGCGTGCAAAGCTCTGTACATTGTATAATGCTTGGTATTGCAGCTCAGCCCCATTCACTTGAAAGAGACAGAGCTGCTGCTGCACCATGACTGATGAGCATGATATCTGCTCCGGAAGGAGGATACTGTGCTCACAAGCATCAAACAGTTGATCAATGAAAGCTCAAGACTTCTACCGATTAGATATTGATGACCCATCAATATGTAAGTACCAGAAAACTCCTTTAAGTATCCTGTATTTTAGAGGGTTTTCCTTGGGATAGATCATTAATATCAGATCTGTAGGTTCCCCTACTAATCAGCTGAGGGGGACACAGTGCTTAAGTGAACTTTGTATCTGTGACTTCACATCCATCATATATGGGGTCCTTCAAGTGAATGAGACTGAACTGCATTATCAAGCACAACCACTATACAATGTATGGGGCTGTGCTTGGAATATAATGACGTGTCTGCAGTGTTTCACCAAGCATCGCTGGCTCATCCTTTGGCTTGTTATGGAGGTGCCAGAAGTCAGACCATCACCGACATGATATTGGTATTGAAGTCCTGGAAAACCCCTTTAAGTTTTAGTTACATGAAGCTTTATTCAACTACTAATTCGGCACATTTTTTAGACTATATAGTAATTCTTGATTCTTGTATGCAGAGACTCAGAGGTAACTGAAAGTGCCCCCCAATATACAGGATTTGGAATGCATGAAGGCAATGAGTTCATTTACAGCAATGACAGCAAAATTTTGTCAGTGACGTACAGAGGTAAGTCATGGAAGAAGCAAAATATACTAAAGATGGAGATTTAATGTAGTCACTGAATACTGTGAATATTTAAAGGGGAACTCCATTATTTAGACTTGTATTTGTGGATATTAAAGGGTTTTCTGGGACTTACATATTGAGGAAATTTGGGATCTCTACAAATCAAATGTTTGAAGAGCCTGCCTCCCTCTTCCCTTGCCGAAGACGGTTCATCGGTCACATGGTACAGTAGAAGCTCAGTCCCATTCAAGTGAATGGGGCTAAGCTACAATACCAAGCATAGCCACTATATAATATATGGCACTGTACTTTGTATTCAGTGAAGAAGTTGCAGTGCTCACCCGAATGCTGTTGCTTCATCATCCATGTGATTGGTGGAGGTCCCGGATGTTGTACCCCCACCAATCATATATTGATGGCCTATCCTAAGACTATAAAAGTCCCAGAAGAACCCTTTAATAACCTGATAATGTTTTCTCTCTAGTATTTTAGTTTATTGTAGCTTATAGAAGCGGAAACGATATAGTCTGGTATTATTGAACTTGTAGCAAGACACTACAAAACACTCAGGCAAAACATCATTGTAAAGTATAGAGGACGGGACACAACATCAGGCTCCCATCAGACAATGCAACCGAATAAACTAAGTAAAAAGTGATAAAGCAGCCGAAACTAAAGGTAACAGTGGGTTAAAATGACTGTAATGTGGTGACATATAATTGTGTCTCTGCTCTGTAAAATGAAGAGATAGCGATGATCATGAAGAGCCTTTTAAGCAGGCACAGACTACTTGGCGCCGCTGCTCTACAGATTTGCAGCTGGTTTGCTGCTTCCTTCTTCGCTGTAGCCATGAGGTAGATACAGCAGAGGGCGCTGTATCACTACAGGAGGATTCTTGTCATCGTTGCAATGAACCAAAGGTAAAGTTGGATCTGAAAAGGTTAAAATGATGAAAATAAATAAAGTAAGAAGTTTGGAAGCGGCGGCCGCCGGCCATACATATTAAGTTAACATCTGCCAAACATGTCAATTTAGGTGCTACCCCGGTGATGTCTATGGGGTTGTCCTGACTCTGTACCAGACATGTAGGATTTTACATGATGATCCTTTGGTTCTCAGGGTTGATAAGCCAACAGAGATGTCCGATAGAGTCATCATACTCCTCCCTCCTGTTCAAAAGACATGCATGGTTGACTTGAGATGAATGTGCATGGGTTATAGTGGTGTTGATAGGGTAGATACTTAAGTAATAGAGATTGATTAAAGTATTGCTTAAAGGGGTCCTATCACTCAGACATGATTTTTTCTAAGTACCACATCGGAATAGCCTTAAGAAAGGCTATTCGTCTCCTACCTTTCGTTGTCTTCTCCACACCGCCGTTCGCCTACAATCCCGTGTACAGCCCGTTTGTACATATAGGAGGTCATCATGATGTAACCCATAGGCAGCAAATACAGCTTCGTGTTATGAGGCTGCCACTTATACGACTGCCAGTAGCTGTCATAATAATTAAATGGCTAATATTTTTTTGAGTCATTGGTCCTCATTTACACTTGATGTCCTGCCAGTCAGACAGGGCGGGAAACTGTATATGATTGGCTTTGTCTTCAAATCTCTGCCTTAAAAAAAGCAGGAACATGAAGTTCCAGAGATGATCAGACTTGTAATTCCTTCATATACAGGTTAAGACAAGATTACCAAGAGTTTTTGGGTTAGTATGCCCTGTCTCAGGTCTGTATAGTAAAACAATGTCCGCCTGTCTGGATTTTAAAGGAGCTTATCGTATTACACACACAGGAAACGGAGGGGATATTGTGTCAGTAATAGACGGGTGTTGGTGCAAAGGGGAGGTAGTTTTTTAAAATGTCTCGTGACTCCTGACAAACGTCTCAAATATTAGAGATGGTTGTAAATCTTGTCTGACCTGGCATGCAGGGGTTCCTGTAATCGCTGCGGCTAGCAAATCACATAGCTACTTCTTTCCTGTCACATCCCTCTTGAATATCAAAATGTAGAAGTGTCCTAAGCAGCCAAAAAAAAACAAACATCTGCCCTCTGTTCGATAAAAATAACATGGAACCGTTTTTCGGTTCATCTTTTTAAAAAAAAACAAAACAAACAAACAAAAAAACCCTAATTTTTATTAAATTTTCAAAAATATATTATACATACGAACAAAAAGCATAACATAATAAACAATAAAACAGTAATAAGAACCCAGACAGAGAACTTTTCAGTTCATCTTATGCCCCTTTTTGAAGACCACCTTGTAAATGAAGGCAGGAATTGTACAATACACATACAAGGTTAGTCTACAGCAGTGGTTCTCGATCAGTGGTATGTCTACACCAGCGGCTATCCCCACAATTTCCCAGGTTACTTTTTGTGACAACAACCACTGTCTCACTGTCCAGGATGAACGCCTATTATTGTCCAGGATGAACGCCTATTATTTTGTGCAGGTACTAAGTTTATTTTACAAGCACATTGAGTGTTTCCATCATACTACATGTGGGGGCACTGAGGGGACCATTATACTACATGTGGGGTGTGAAGGATTTTGCCTTACCAAGCTGCTTGGCACACCTGCGATCACCTTTCTTAACCTTCCACTCACACCCCGTGAGTGTCTAAGCCCATATGATCATTTCAAACAAGCTTTATAAATTTTATATATTTATTAACCCAAGTGGGTCGGTACTAGCTACTAACAAATACAGAAATACATATCAGTGGACGACAAGCAAATACAGGTAAAAGCACAATACAATATAGAAAATAAAATGGGAATGACGGATAGAAAAGAAATAATACCAAAAAAAGTTTGTAGTTAGTTCACTGAGGCCTCACTACTAGGCCTCAGGGCACGTCCTTCTTCAGTCATACAGACCATGTGTTCCCTACATGCTGTCTCCTTGCTGAGTCTTTGCTGAGTGACCAAGAATCTAGGTCTCCTTTCAGCATGTAGCTAGTGTCCCATCCACACCTCCCTCCGAAGTAGGCCCCCTCCTCTTTCCCCTATTGCAGAAGCCTGGAAAGAAGGATATCTTCCTAGGTGCTGGGAGATGTGTGTCTGGGGTTGAACTTTAGGGTCACTAGCCTCCTCTCTCTCCATGAGAGGACAGGTAAAAATGCCTTTCAAAGAAAAAAACAGAACTAAGGGTCTGTTCATCACATGGGGCACTGAGGGGGCCATTATGTAACATACTGTATAAGGGCACTAAGTGGGTCATTATACTATATGTGAGGGTACTGAGGAAGATCATTATACTTCATTTGGGGGCACTGAGGGGGCAATTACATAACTATTGATGGAAGCTCCAAAGCCATATTTACGTAGGGGGTACTTCGCTTGAAAAGGTTGTGAAACAATGGTCTAGAAGCTCAGGGGCTACAAGTGACACTGGAGGAAAACACATGCATGTATGGACTGTTGCACAGGGAAGGGTTAATGTCCTATCCTGACTGCAACTGTTAGCATAGTTTGAGCGCAGCGTTAGCCAAGCTGGTGCGTCATTACTTGGCGTGGTAGTATACTAGTTGTGTTGTATCATGTGTTATGCACTTGCACTGTGTTGGATGATGTGCTTTATACATGTTTATGTTTCTTTAATTGGTGCAGGTCATCACACGGTCAGTGTTCAGGAATATGTGGGAACTATATCATATGATGATTCCTTATAAGCGGAACTTGGTTGCCCCCCATGACTGGCACTGCAGGAAGTTGCATGTTGCTCTCCTTTGGTGCGATCTGTTTGACTTCAGCTGTAACCACTGCTACTCAGAGCGGGAGATGGGCTCCTATTTAAGGGTCCGTGCACATGGAGTTAACGCAAGCGCATTTTAGCATAATACACGTGTAAAAATAACACTCCAATTGACTTCAATGAAATTTTTAACACGTGTAAAAAACAAAGGCTGATCAGATTTTCTGTAGGAGAGGAAATCTGTCATGGTAATTTAGGCTACAGGTCTTTATGGCCTTCAAAGCCTTCTACGTGATTTGCTTGCAGCAAGGAGAGGGACAGCTATACCAGGATGTCTGCCAGTATCTTGAACCAGCATACCTACAGGACCAATTGGTGAACAGGAGCCCGAGACCTGCAGTGCCGAGCAGTTCATCCTCATGACAAGCAAAGCATGTCGTTTGACTCCTATCCCCTAAACCACCACATGCCCTACTGGCTTTACCAGCCCCTTGTATATGCCCTGGTGCCTGTGAGGGCCTCCAGCTCTGATCCATCTCTCACATCTCCAACCACAGAGGTGACTTGAACGCCACTTCTCCTCCAGCATCACTTACTCTCAGTCCATGTACAGGCTCCTCAGTGGCTGACTAGGCCCAGACCTCCAGTTAGTCTCTCAGCAGTTCCCTCTTTCAGGTGCCAAAAACTCAGAGGTTTATGGACATACCTCAGTCCTACCTACAAAGCCTTATTCACACAGCAATATAAAACCTTACAATTGAAGTCCATTTATAGCAATGTTTCCTGATGCAGCAGAATAAATAATAAGATCTGGTATCTCTCTTCACTTTTTTACTGCAGCCTGCCTGGCAAAGCGACAAGCCTGGCAACAAGATCAAGGCTGGCTCGCCAAAATGTATTAGCGGTCTAGTCTGCCTTCTCCATTTTAATAGCTACTTAGCCCAATTTAGCCGCAAAACCTGATAATAATGTGGTAATAGAGCAGTCTAGACACAGATTGTAGCGTAACATTGTGTCATTAACCCAGTATTGAGATGGGTAACGAATAGTAAAGGTCACAGTGACTTTATCCTGACCCGCTGTCCGAAATTGGTTCCATCTTACGGCTAATAATGTGCAGAGTACTGTATACTCTGACGTCACCATGGATATAATCTATATACATAAACCTGTACATCTCCAACATTACAACTCAGTACAGTATACAATTGTAATGTGCCTGGTTTGTGCAGGGTTTCTAGGCAATACTTGGACAGTTCAATTTTTACTGGAGTAACTGGTTTGGGTGTCAGCGACCACTGTTATCCAGCTCCTGAGCAGACAAGTCCACTCTAATGGGGGGGGGATCTGGCAAGTCTTGTTGCTATCTCAATCTCCCACCTCCATGCTGTCAGCTTACCTAACCGATTTGGTGGGCCTTATTGCCGCCACTCCTTCTGGTTACCTCACAAGCTTTCTTTGGCATAAGCAAAGCAAGACAGGTATCTCCGAAGGAGAGGTCATCAATATCGTGTTGGTGGGGGTCTGACACCTGGTACCCTCACCGATCCACAGAATAGAACTGGAAGCAGTCAGCTCCGGTCTCTGTGTAGTGGTCAGACTAGGTTACTGCAGATAACTTCCTGTTCACTTGAATAAGCTGCAGTGACTTAGTTCAGCCACTACACAGGGAACAGAGCTGTCTGCCTCCTGCTCCATTCTATGTGTATCAGCAGCTAAGAAAAGCTGATTGGCGGGGGTGCTGGGTGTCAGGCCCTCACCAATCTGATATTGATCATCTATCCTTAGGTTTGGTCATCAATAGTTTTAACCTGGAAATCCCCTTTAAATGCATTGTTACCCCCATAATTCCCCTCTCATGCCCTAACACCCTAGAGACTAGTCAGACCATTAATGTATAGGAGAACTATAATGTAATGTAATGTTAACTAGAGGTGATGTTACTATGTAACGTATAGCACTTCTACCCCCTCAGCCTCAGAAGAGAGTCCATTGAGAACAGTCGTACACTTTAACTGCAGCTCGGTCTCGCTGGTCACCTTCCCTCCAGTAGAGGACATTACTGAAGTCTTGGAGATCTCTGTGCAGAGTCCATGTGCCTGTCCTAGCAGTTGCCACGCTGAAGATGTGGGCCCAGGGAACATCATCCTTCTCATGTTTATGCTGTCACTGGCATCGTACTTTGTGTTTGGTGAGTCTATAATATCATCACTTGGCTGGCAGGTTTAATGAAAACATGTGACTTTGTTGTACGTATCTAAGTCTACATAGGTACAGAGTCTGTTCTATATGAATTTTTTTTATAATGCATATATCTGGTTTTTAGGCGCTTCAGCCCTGCGCTCCATGCAGACACCAGAGGGAAGTCATATCACCCCTGAACCTCGAATCTGGTGTGGGATTTGTTGCTGTTTTGGGAGAAATCAAGAAAACGTCTCGACAGCTAGTTGTCATGAAGATGACTCCATAGATTATTTTAATGTATGAGGGAAAAGTCCAAATCATTGCAGATGCAATACCAGATGTAGCCTGATGACAAGAGTGGTGCTGTTTCTGGTAATGGTAAAAAAAAAATAAAAAAATAAAAAATCATTTGTCTAATCTCACTGAGGAAACGTCCACCTGTTGATAAATAGTGAGTGTAATGGTAAGAAATAAAATGTATGTTTGTCTGGGTCTTTGGCTGTCTTGGATTTCGTCATAGCCCCGGGTATCTTTTGTCCTAGACATGCCTGGTCTCTATAATTACAGGCCTGCTATCCATGTCTATTGAATTCCTCTAAAATCACTGGAGTCTTCATTTACATATTGATAGCCCTTTTAAGTCTGACAGATTTGTACTTTAGGAGCAATTAACCTTGCATTGTAATTACAGCGCCTCCACTGGCCATGCAGGTTCATGCCTCCAGGAGGTGTACTATATTACCTGATGATGAAAGGGAGGCTGCGCTAGACTGGGAGCTATCTAAGATCACTTTGTACAAGTTCTCAGATGGGTGGGGTATGTGATAAGTACAGTATGTTATCCGGGCCTGTTCTGCAGGTAGTACACAAAGGAACAGCCCATCCATCATACAATATTAGCACCACAAACATGGCAGGTTTACACAGAGGGTGCTGCTCTGGAGGAGAAAATAGCGCATGGTATTTGAAGATGATCATGCGCCTCCATGATGAAGTAATTTTAGGATGTATACCAGAGGCTCTGCAGCTGTTGTACAATTTATACCAGTAGTCTCCAACAGATGGCAGTCTAACTAGTCATGTATGGTTTATACCCGAGGTCTTCAACTGGTGGCTCTTCAGCTAGTGATATATGGTTTATATCAGCGGTTCACAACTTGTGGTGTACAGTTTATTCCAAAAGGTGGCACACCAGCTGGTGATGTATGGTTTATACAAGTGGTTCCCAACTGATAAATCTGCAGATGGTGATGTATGGCTTATACCAGTGGTCTCCAATAGGTGGCACTGTAACTAGTGCAAAACTACTGACAGGGTATATCGGAAACTGTAGGTTTCAACCAGCTGAAGAGCTACTAGTATAAACTATGCATCACATGTCTAACGTAAGCAACCATTAAAGTGTTTCAATGTCAATTCAAGTCGGCAGATTCAGCTTCTATGCAGATCTATGCATCTCCATGGTTACAGACTACAAATAAGCGATATGTAGCCTGATCCTACTCATTTTATTCCACTCCCTATGTCTTCTAGTTAACTTACAAACAGTAGGAGAGGAGGCTTGGGTTAGGACTATCTATACTTGTCAGACTAATACCTATCCAGAAGTAGAATCTGCCGCTTTATGCTGTACAGTATATATAGCTATATGGTTAGGGTTAGGGTTGTCAGCTTTATTTGACAAGGTAGGCTTATACTAAGTTAATAGAACGACAATATGAATATGAGAGGCTACTGAGAGCACCGATCACTTTGGAGGACTCAGCCCACTGATTTCAGTGGACACTATGTAATACTTAATCTCTCCCGCAGAGGCACTGCAGGAGAACTGAATGCTTGAAGTTCAATGGGGACATTGTATTCTGCTTACTATTTGGACATCTCCTCACAAAAAATGGATGGTTCAACGCTGTCCAGAGAGGTTTTTTATTCTCTCCAGATCCTGCTGTATGTGCATTCTCAGTCGACAGCAAGATGGACATTTTTGGATTTTCTCCTGAGACGAGCAGCTGCTCACCACTCATCTGGCCATAGAAATATCATGTACATTTCAGCCAAATTGTATATTTATGTCTTATAGCTGGTGGCCAAGTCTATGAACGCTTGCTGTATATACAGGTCAAAAATAAAAAACGACAGCCAGGCTAGAAATACGTTAACCAAACAGAACTTTATTTTACCCAATTCTCTCCCAAATGCGACTGATCACAGGGTTTACAGCTGGATTCAGAAGACCAATTACCATGTAACAATTGATACAGGAGAGATGTAAAAACAATGAAATGTGCCGAGCTTTATCGCAAACTCCGGAGAACGAAAATAAAAATAGAGAAGCAGAAATTTTTTTAATTGTTTTTGCCTTATGAAACTATAGACTCTTCACCAGGCCAATAGATTCTCTGGGTTACGGTATGTGCGCCCTTGGACCTTCTCTTAGCAAAAATAGCTTTAGACTTTTTATATATCTCTCTGCATATAACTTTCTCATCTGAGTACAAAACAAAATTTTATTGGAATTTCTCATTATTCGAATTAAATTCGAAAATTTTTTACGAAAAATAGTGGTTATATAATCTAGTGGTAAGAAGTACCGTGCAGGCGCAGGATAGGGTAGGCCAACATTTGTACAACACTCAATGGTCTCCAACCTTGTCTCCCCAGCTGTTATGAAACTACAACTCCTAACATACCTTGGGCACGCTGTGAGTTATTGTTTTACGACCACAGCCGAGCCGCAGGTTGGACGCCACTGATCTCGAATGAGTTTTCTACAAAGTTAAATATTTTTAGATATTTGTGTATAAAAACTAGCTTATTCTCCAAAAATATGTATTTTTGCGTTGCAGTACTCCTTTTGGCCAGTTTGATTAGTAGCGCTGTTTTTTGTTTTATATTCCAGAGCATATATACTTTGAGATCGATGCTTAAAGAAGTCAAATTATCACCTTTAAAAAAACTTAAGGGTCCTTCTAGTGATACTACAATTCCCAAAATGCCACAGCTGCTGGGAGTTGTAATTGTGCAACACAATGCATTACAATTCACTGACTTAAGCTAGTGCTTATTATTAGGAGTCCTGAAGGCTGACCTTACTGATCATGTGACGCTTTACCACCAATCACACGGCCTAAAATTTCTTATCTATCATTTGATTGGCTGTCAGACTGCATATGACCACTCAAATAGGAATCTGATCACATGGAATCCACATGGTCATGGTTTTCGCCAAGTCCACATGGTCTTGGTTGTCTTTGTCTAAACTACAAGTTTCTGGAAATTTTTGGTTTAATACATAAAGAAAAATTGCAAAAAGGTTGATAAAAAAATATATTCATCATTGTGCAAATGTTGGCTCCGCCCTAAACCAGCGTCCTGTCAGGAAGTCCTGAGACTAATGACATATTAGAAAGCCACAATAATCCTATAGTGAGAGGAGCGTCAACCTCGCACCTAAGTGGAGAGATCCATTTTATGAGGTTTTAGACACTTCCAAGATCGCCCCACTTGAAATAGGTGCCAGATGCGCTTGACATTTGGTTACCCGTGGCCCAGACCACACTGCATATGCAAGTTAGAAATATTACTTTGGCACATCAATTTTTGAAGCGTTTCTCCCCAAAAGCATGCTGGGAAGTAGAGATCAGTAAAATCATAGCTTGGTCAGAGAGCCACAGGTCGCCAAACCCCGTCACTAGGATACCTCGGAGTGAAACATATCACCACACCCTAATAATTAGACTATTTTTTTTTATCACAGGAGAGCCTGATAAATTCCTCAAGAATCCAATACCAAATCTGAGTATTAACCCCTTACCCGACAGAGTAGTATTGAGAAAATGGCGGTTAGTGAATTAACCCCTCAAGTGCTTAGGATTCAATTAATGAATACATTGCAGTTAAACTGGTCAAAAAGAAAAAAAAAGGAACAAACTTCCAGGAAATGCTACAAAAATGTTTGTAGATCTTTATGACCCCAGCCAGGGGTTTAAAAAAAAACAAACAAACAAAAAAACAACAACATAGACATTTATATTCCCTGCACCATGCCCAAACAATCATTAAAGTGCCCCAAACATTAGTGGTCGCTTGTGCAAAACGGCGGTCTAGCAGCATATGCGCCATTCTGCGGAACGTTCCATATCGACTATATTAAAAAGTCATAATCAGAAAGGTAAAAGATCAGGTGATCGGTTCTCGGGGGATGAATCCAAAGACAAATGTGGTACTCAAAACGTCTGAGGAGACGTATTTTTTTAGACCAAGAATGGTAGGGGATCCTGCAATGCTCCTTTGGCTTGCAGATATCCAGACGAAATTAAAAACATATAAAAAAAAAAACAACAAAAAAACACAGGAAGAAAAAACAAAAAAACCAAACAAAACCGCCCTGAGCACCAGATGACTCCACAGAAGAAAAAGATTCACATTGACAATCTAGATTAGCTACAGGAATGAAATGAAACACCAGCCTGCTGGCTCAGGATATCATTGTGCAGTCTACACCATGCGACAGTGGGTACAGGTGAGCGGAAATCTACCAGGACTGGCACCGGGAGCTGCGGCCCGCACAGCTGACCCCAGGTGACAACTGCCTCTTGGGTTTATCCTTGACTGGAATGTTTAGGAGAAAGGTTCCCGTGCAGAATACAGCGGCTCCCAACTTTTTCGAGGTCCACTCTTGAAGGATACACCATCCAGCTGTGTCTCCCCAAAAAATGGTTCCCTATCTTCACAGCCCTGCTGCTTACACGTATGTCCTCAAATATCACCACAGCTCAGCTGTGTGTCATGACTCCTACCCGAGGAGTCCTTAAGGATTAAATGACAGACCAGCTGTTTCACATGACCCCTGCCAGAGGGTGTCTACAGTCCAGCTGTATATCGTGGCCCCTTCCTGAGAGTGCCTTGTTAACAGTCCCGCTGTTTTATATCACGTAGCGTTGGGCATGGCCTCTGTTCTGCACTGGCACCTTTCTAGTGAGGGAGGGGTATGGCGAAAAACCCAGGGGGAAATCTCGTAGCTTTACATGACAATAATGGTACCATAATAGTAAAGATGGAGGAGGTTGAGAGCATCTGCTTGTGAGGTTGGAGTCTAGGTGTGTTACCTTATAATTCATGCACTTGATGGCATTGCATATCGCTTGGGTTACATTTTCTGCTTACCAAAAACCTCATGGGTATCAAGTCCAAACCACTGAGATTTAGTACATAATGCTCAATTGGTCATGAAGATTTAGGCCACCAGAAAGGCAACAGGTTCACAATGAAAATTCAGAATAACACATAAAAATAACAATGGCCCAAATTGACCAACTCGGCTGAGCCTAGAAAGTGGCCAGAAATGCCCCTCAACTTGGTGCATCTCAGCTCCTGTGTTCTTCTCATCACTATTTTCAACAGTCTAGCTGGAATCTCGGGGGCCGGAAATGCCCCAAGTCCATTAGGTTTATTGTAATTCATGCCAAAAATCTACACCAGTTCCTTACTGGCGACCCCTTCCCTGGATTATTAAGAGGTCGGAACCTCATAGTAACTCTGGTCCATCTTGTGCCTATCAGGCAATGAATTGAGGCTGGCATAACAATCGCCAGGCTAAATAAACTTCCCCCACGGTATTGAAATGCCTGCTAGTAGTCACCAGGGAGGAGTCACTCTCCTGAATTGTCTCGCTGACCGCTTCACCCTTCCAGGCTTGGCCGACATCCTACAGGCCGGGTCCGGCATCACAAGCCACATCCAGTAGCAGTGATTGGAGTGTACAGGGCCTGTGGGATGTCAGTGTAGTAAGAAAGGAAGGCTGGATAAGAGTATATGGCAAAGTAGCTCCACCCTTGTGTCTCTTTACAGGCATATAAGAACCCAGTATTAAAAGTATTACCAAAAAACGTTTTCTGTGTAATGCCAAATATCCTGGAATATATAAGAACATCATTGTGAACCAGTAAGACGCCATGCACACACGTGAATCCGAGCTGGTAATCCAGTCCGTAAATCGGCCAGATATTCTTTCCAAACCCTGCCAGAGGACCAGGACTCATTGAATCATGCTGATCTATGATGATGGGAGTCTCTGCCTGCCCGCAGCTTCACTGCCCTGTACTGTACATAACAGGACAATAGAGCCGTAAGCATCATAAATCACTATAGTACAAGGAGTCCTGATCTCCAGGCTGGGCTTGGGCGGGTGATCTGTACAATATATGGACTGGGTTCCTAACCTGACATTTCTTCTGTGTGCATAGGACCATACCATCTTAGACAGCTGATAGAGTCCTAAATCCTCAGGACATGTTTTCTTTAAAAGAAGCCTGCCATTGGGGTATACTCTCAAAGGGCCAGAAAACAGCTTGCAGCAGATCACCCCTTTGCTCTCAGTCAGAGATCATATGACCTTTCACTGCTGAATAAAGAGGGGCCCACCCAACTTTTTCAGGGTGTAAATTAGCAGATATAGTATTGTTTATCTCTATCTCGACATCATATATAATCTATGCTGGTGTCAGGTTCCCTTTAAATTGTCAGAGCTAGAATTTTGCACAGAACAATCTCCCAGGACTGCAACCTCACAATGCAGATGTGGCTCCTCTAAACTGCCGAATGTTAGACCTGTACGGCACTGACATAGTCTACACTGAGATTAAACAGACATTTAAAGGAACATGCATAAAAAGAATAATGGCTGCAGTTGTCACACAGCAAGAAGGACGCTCTCTCTCAGAGCTGCGAGCAGGACTTGGAATGCTGCGAATTCTGGGGTGTCCTCACCAGATGCCTGGTCAGATTCTCAGTGATTAGAAGCAGACGAAAACACTGTCACATGCTGGAGAGCTCAAACACGCTGGATATGTGCACACGACAACTGGACAAGTGCCAGGATGACTCAAGAACAGAGGGAACCAGGAGAGAGTCTGTTGAGGGCTTCCAGATCTTCGCTTTATGTCTTGTCTTCCCCTCATGTGGGGAAGGCCTCAGTCTTGCAGCCTGGAATGGTGCATTTGGCTCTTAGCCTGGGACTCATGACTGGATCCTCAGCCTCTTGTGCATTTAGTGGATTTCGATGACCACAGGCTCAAACACTCCTGCAGAGACTCTGAAAGGAGAGAGAAATATGATGATGTCATGTTATTTATAGGGAGAGGCCTGTGAGCTGCAAATAGGCTTGTGTGAACAATATACAACTAATATTCTACAAACAGATGTGTTTACGGGGTCGGTGATCCTAAACGCCGCAGCTAATAAACAGCTTATAAGAAAAGCGGCTACTATCAGTCACACATCCAGTATGTGTATAGGGTTCCTGGAACTTCTCAAGAGATACGCAAGTAGTGATCATAGGGCATATCTGGGCACTGGAGAACAATCATTCATAGATTTTAGGTTTAAAGGGGTTATCCACTCTCTACAATTGATGGACTATGCTTAGGATTGGCCATCAATATTAGATCTGCAGGGGTCTGACACCAAGGACCCCCACAAAATCACTGGAAGCTAGGCAAGAACAGACTGTAAGGGCAAGTGTAGTTCTGCAGCGCTGTCTCACCAAAGTCTATGGCACAACGCTAACAATACAGTACCTACACTTGCTACCCTGTTTCCCTGAAAATAAGTCATCCCCTGAAAGTAAGACATAGCAGAGGTTTTGTTGAATTGCCTAATATAAGGCACCCCCTGAAAGTAAGACATTCCCCAATAATAATACTTTTTCTGCGCAAAAATTGTATGAAGAAAAACATTGCAGCCAGCTGAACACGGTGCACAATATTCCGTGTGCACAGGTATGTCGGCTGCTAACGCCACTGCGAAACGTTGTATCCACTGTTCCTGCTGCTGTAGGATGAGCTGGGAGATGCCCGCTGTGCATACACTTCGGTAAGCATCGTATGGGGTGGGGGTCCACTCTCCCAGCTCATCCTACAGCAGCAGGAACAGTAGATACAACGTTTTGCAGCGGCATCAGCAGCCAGCATATCTGCGCACACAGAGCACTGCACACAGCGTTCAGCCAGCTGCAATGTTTTTCTTCATACAGTCTTTGCGCAGCAAGCACATATCAGTGTAGCACAGTAGCAGCAGCAGCACACAAAAATAAAATAAGACATCCCCTGAAAATAAGACATAGCATATATTTAAGACCAAAATTTAATATAAGACTCTTATTTTCGGGGAAACAGGGTACTAAAGTTTGCCAAGCAAGAGCCGTGCTGCTTCAGTAACGGTGATCTGCCTGGGTTCTGGGTGTCAGACCCCTGCAGTTCTAATAGTGATGGCCATCCATTGTGAAAGGTGCATAACCCCTTTAATGCCTCTTTAACTAGTCTATATGAATGCGACTGTGTGACATGGCCCCCAATAGAAAGCTAGGGGCCCATACTGTAGATCAGCATGCCTCTCAGTTTCTATTTGTCTGGGACTATGATCTTTACTGCTGAGGTCTCTTTACTACTTACCAAGCACAGCGCCATACATTGTATAGTGGCGGTACTAGATATTACAGCTCATTTATTTGAATGGAACTGAACGCTTGATGTATTCAGTCAGCTATTAAGCAACACAATGCAGAATATTCCCACAGAATACAAAGCAAATAGAAATGAGAGGAGATGTAATGCAGAACTACATGAAGTGGAGAAAGAGGAGGATGGACAGCATCACCAGCAGATGTCAAAGTGCTTCAAATAAAGAAGGCTCCGAACATACTAGGATTAAGACACTTGACAGGAACACGTTCAGGTTTCACACGGCCCAGCCTCCAGCTCCAGTTACAATTTATGGCACGCTATAAAAATTACAACTGTGTCACCATTACAACTATGCAGTAATATATACAATGCAGCCATCCGCTACGATACAAAACACAACACACTGTTCACATCTGTGCTGTATCTTGTGTATCAGAAACCACACTGTTCTAGATCCAGCGCATGACAGACACCAGCAATGTCCTACAGACCGCACTTGTAGTTAAGGAGAAGATAATGGCACTGATTTGGAATACTATACCGCCCACAGGTCCTTGCAATCCAGGGGGTTAGTGTTCTAAATTTTTTTTAAAATACAGGCACGGACAGCTTTATAACCAGGCTATTTGGGATACTAAACCACCCACAGGTTCTTATGGGTAGGAGGTTTAGCATCCCAAATTGTCCTGAATGGTTCCTAGCAGGTTCTGCAGAGGATTCCCTTATAGATGCATATGTGCTTACATAGGTAATGGTTAGATAATTTTCCATAGATAGGAGCCATATATTTACACATACCTGTTAGCCATCTGTATTCCGCTGAGAGTCGTTGAGCCATCTCTACTGACAAACAGCCTCAGGTGACTGTCTGTAAATAGAAAGATAACAGAGTGTGAACCGGCGTGACGTCTATACCAGCGCAGGGACAGAAGACACGGGGCTTGGTGTAGTATAAGAAAAATGCATATCTATGTATGTTAGCTGGAAAAGGTCTGTACACAGCCTGGGGAATGTACAGGGGATTAGGTGTGGAGAAAACTGCATGCAAGATTAATTGTCTGTCCTAAAGGGAAAGCTAGGCACATGCTTGATCCCCCCACTCATCATTCATTTCAAGTAAATACACATTCACTAGTATGGAATAAGTATGTGAGCGCTGCCTGCATCTGCTGTGTTGGCTCCTTAGGTTTAAACAGGGACCTCCATGTTAGGACCTGAATTAATAAACATATTGTGGATTTAATAAGAAGGAATTTAATATTTTGCATTCTCAAGAAGAATTTTTCAGCATATGCACATGGTCACGTAGGCATCTGAACATGAGGGGGAACAACCCATAGTAAGTGGGAGCTAGAATTGTATGTAGCATTCCTGACAGTCATAAACTAGTACACACTTGTAACTCATAAGTTTCTGGGTACATTCCTCTCCTTACCTTCATTGTTACTGACATCCGTGAAGTCCTGACTCTGCATGATCTTCTCCACAATATCATCGGCATCGATCCTGGTGTCATCCACCCAGGTGGGGTGACTTTCCACAGAATCCTTCTTTCTCCTAGAAGAGCGAGCATAAACATGGATGAGATGGGAAAGAGCCAGACACTGTATTAAACGTTAAGCCTGATGATATGTCTCATGGACAAGAGCAGCAAGAAAGTTCTTACTATAAAAAGCACTTTGGACAATCCCTTTTGCAGGGACTCCTACCATCCTACATAACTAGAACATCTCCCTGAATGTTGTTCAGGCCATTAAAGCCAGCACACACAAGTCGCGTAAAAGCAGCCTTAAAGGGGGGGGTGCTGTTAAGTAAACTTATTCCCTATCCATGGGACAGAGCCTAAGTGTGAGATAACTAGTGGGCATGACTGCCAGGTCCCCCAGCGATCAGAAGAACAGGGGAGTGAAAGTCCCCCTAAAGCCTGACTGGAGCACCATAGAAGTGAATGGAGTGGAGGTCATGCTAGCACATTAGCGCTCCATTCCTAACCATGTAGATAGGGGATAAGTGTCCTTTAAAGGACAAGCCCAATAAGAAATGAATAGTTTTACCCAACTTCACCTGTGCTAGCTACAGACCCATGAGAATTCATTGTGAAATAGATCTCATCGCCGCATCAAACACTGCACTGAACATACCCTTAAAAAGATCATCCAGAGATTTTCACCCCACTGATGTAACCACTTGAGAAGATCCTGTTGCACTTTAGCCCAAAAGACAAAATGGGCAGTTGTTCTTATCGTTTTAGATAAGTGGCCACATAATCTGAATCGCCTTGTTGCTGAATGAAGCTCGCAACAAGGGGCAGAGTAGTCAAAACAATCCCAAATGAGACTCATCTCCTGATTAACAATAAAACTCCATTGGCAGACGCCAAGTAGGAAAATCACGAGTGTAGTGTGTGTCAGAGGAGCTGGCTCTGGAATCTAGAGAGACCTGAGCCAACGCTCCAGACTGACTCAGCCCCAGCTGAGTCACATCACATATTCCATATTGACACCAGAGAAAGACACTCACAATTCTGTCACTAACTTGACATTTCAGAGACAGAAGAGTTTTTGTTTCATCTTCTGCTCTCTAAGCCATTGAATAAGAACATCTGTAACGCACGTCTTGGACTCTCCCAAAATTTAATGAGCAACCCATCCCAAGAAGGCAGTCTGTCTGACTTCTGTGATACATTAACATTACCTGGTCTGTCTTTCCAGAAGCAGGGGTGGTCTGATAGGTCTTGGGGGCTTCTCTGGTTTGCTCTCCCTTTCGGCATCGGGTGTGTCTGTAGTAATGCTGATTCCCCCAGAGGTGCTGCTGCTAGTGGATGTGTTGCGTCTGTGAGTCAGATCTGACATACTGGAACATCGGGAGTGTTCGGAGCTGTGACCTACACAGAAAAACACAAAAGATGCATGAAGATATGCAGAGGCGCATGGGATAATCAACATCGCTTCACCATTATAGGCCATACAGGGTCAGAGCAAGCACTGTAAAAAGGGTGATGCTAAATTTAGTTTTTTTTGCGGCTTCACTGGTTTTCTGTGTCTTCAAACAGCTTGTGGACAACCAGGACCCCCAGAGATCTTTAAACGATGGCCTATTTTATGGATGGGACAATACTGACCAGCCTCCTCAGAAGATTCAGCAAAAAAAAAAAAACAAAAACAAAAAAAATAAAATAAACTGGAAATGTTTTATTGGATAATGCAAACAAAGTGTTTCCGGTCGATGTAGACCCTTTCTCAAGTGTAGATAATCCCTCTACAGTGGGCAAGCGCTGTTTTTTTGCTGAATCTTCTGAGGAGGCTGGTCCGTATTGTCCCATTGTCTTGACGTCTTCATGACATTGGTACAGCAGTTGCCCCCGACTCCCCACCACATAGGTGTTCTATGCTTCAATGCATAACAACACCACCAGGTGAGAAGCTACTTGTTCTTCTATTATGTGCTACATCCAGTGGTAATTCATGAGAATCTGCTCGGTGCTGTTCTCTTTGTTTTTCTATTTTATGGATGGGTCACTGATTAAATGTCTCGGAAAACCCCTTTAAAGGAGTTGCTGCCCTGAAAATGAGCTAATCATACGAGTCCTTGCTGCTGGCATCCCTGCATTCAATGGTAATCTGCAGGGGAGCCAAAAGCAAGTGTTCCATTTCCCTGCAATGCCTCCACAGGCGACTTGAAGAATTACAGGATCCCCACTGAAATTAATGTGTTGTCCGTGTAATCATGGCTATGGTGCTGGTAGGCCAAACACTGACTCTGCAGTTCTGCATGTAATGTACCGGGTCCTCCAGAGAGAGACAGACACACACAGACACAGACTCCTTGTGTTTGCTATCCACTCTGGCTGATGAATGAGACAGCCCCTTTAAGTAGATGGCCTTGTTCTCAGAAAAAGTGAAAGCCACAGAGATCGGTATGTAGAAATACTGGGGAGAAGTGATTACCAGATGCTTTGGACTGCTGGCTGGCTTGGCTGGAGTTCCGCGAGTGGCCTGAATGAGAAGTTTCTTCAGGGCTTGAGAGATTTTGATCAGCTTCTTCGAAGACCCCTGGAATGTTTAAGAATATGGAAAAGGCTTAAAAGAGGTTTGGTGGAAGTAAATCATACTAGAAGGAAAACAGCTGCTAAACCTGGCTCCTATCCCACTGTCTGTTCCCATGAGAACTACAACAGATAGCGGGATATTCCCTGCCAGCTGGAAGGCTTTACCTCCAGAGCTGATGTTTGTAACCTGGAGAGAAGTACGCACCTTCCCTCTAAGTCTATTAATGCATTCCTATCAAGCCTTTACAACATCACTTGCTAAACAAGTTTGCTGGATGGAGTAATCCTCCTATCTAAGGCGTGTTTCCCTTTGCGGATTCTGCCAACGCTTTCAAAATCAGTAATGTCACAACGACAAGCGAGTCTTGTTTAATGTGAACAGAACAAACTGGGTACGCAGAATAGGCTGCTTGTTTGTGAGCAATAAAACAGATACATTGCAAAGAACAAAGTAGTCAGCGGCACTACTGCAACAGCGCTCGTATTCACAATCTTGTGTCAGTATTGGCAAATCTTCCAGCTGTAACAGCCAAAAAACCATGGAATAAATAAAATCCTAGGGTGGTGCTCACTGTGAAAAAACCTAGACAGGCAGTGACATATGTGAAATGTAGAAAACAGGGCACTCACCCGCCACGGGATACATAAAACATTCGTTTTTATTTCATCCTCTTTAAAAAAAGGGTCAAACCTTGACCATTGGGGTACAGAAAACGGAATGATGCAACGAAGTGCACTAAGCACGAAACGATCGTCGCTGTTTGTTTCTTTGCATCATTCCGTTTTCTGTACCCCAATGGTCAAGGTTTGACCCTTTTTTTAAAGAGGATGAAATAAAAACGAATGTTTTATGTATCCCGTGGCGGGTGAGTGCCCTGTTTTCTACATTTCACATGTCAATAAAACAGATACAGTTAAAGGAGAACTCCTAAAAAAGTGAGCAGCACTGCATTACTTATCCTGTACTGATCTGTACAGCCAATATTATTCTCCAGAGCTGCACTCACAATTCTGCCATATGTTATTTTTAGCTTTTTAGTTTTTCGCAGCGGTGGTAAATATTGATGCTGGGGTAGCATTCGGAGGAACACTGCGGTCTTTGCACAGAAAGTCCAAACACAACACTTTATATGGTGTATAATAGCTGTGTTTGTATGGCAGCTTAGCCCTATTCACTTCAGTGGGACTGAGCTGCACACAGACCATGTGACTGATGACAAATGGCCTGTGAAGAAGCAGCGGGACTAATGGAGTGCCACTACAGCTTCACACAGCTGATCCACCAGGATCTAGGATGCCAGACCACCGCTGATCTTAAAGGATAGGTCATTAATTGAGAACCCTGGAAAATCCTTTTTAATGCCAATTTTTTTGGGGAAAAAACCCTACAAGATGTCAATTCTGTTCAGTATGTGATAAGTAAAGCAAAATCGCTCCATGTAAATTGCAAAATGGAGTTCAGGGGTAAGCCTACATTTTATGACTATTTAGAACCAAGAAATGCTTAGACTTGTAGTACTGTAGGATATAATGGAGTTACAATATTGTTCTCTTACCTGAACTAAGCAAAGCCTGGCGGCTCCTGTTCTTGCGCATAGTGCTGTTGGCCGAGCGCACAGTCCCCTGACCCTTACAGGTTATCTGCAGAGAGGAGTCTTGTCCAGGAGCTGAGACAGTCTTGGCGGTGGAGGGAGGCCTAAAACACAAATAAAGTCAACACGCAATCTGCTTACCTTGGTATTACAATAGACGCTAGAGGTAAAAAAAACTTAAGCAAGCCCTTTAGGTACTAGATCAAGACGTGTACGCCATGTAAGTCATGTTGTTGTAATAACATGGGACAAGTCTAATGAGTAGTCACAAAACAGTCTGAATCATAAAAAAAAAAAACCCACTTACGTTTTAAAGCACGGGTCTCCAGAAAGGAGGGACATTCCAATGGTGACCTGTCAAAGAAAGATCCAAAGTTACATACTGGACCTCATAATATAAAAATATTAATATTATAAAATAAAATACTAAAATAAATTTGTGATAAAAGATATCAGGATAACACTGAACTCCAATCTTAAAGGGGATGTCCCCTGTGCACCCAATAGATTTGTATTGCTCCAATACATCAAAATAAATAAAATTAAAAAAGCAGTTTTCCCAAATAGTGTGAATACCACCCTACAGTTTTGTGTCGGCAATCCTTTACAGACCTATGTGTCTCCATAGTTACAGACTACAAACACATTCTATATAAACTGATACGCCAATCAAACTCTATAATCAGTCCAGTATGTCAGACTACATGGGGTTTATTTGTAGTCTGTAACCATGGAGACCAATAAGTCTGCAATGTGGCTGTGTACACAAAATTGTAGGATAGTTTTAATCACATGTTGTTGCAATGTCTCCTCATTTTCAATGCAAAAGCAGCAATACAATATAATCACAGCATAGGATGGTCATCAATATCAGATTGGTGGTGGTCCATCTTCTTGAACCCCTGACAACCAGCTTATTGAAGAGGTGGTGACATCTTCTTCAGGCTTAAAGTCACTTTCATGGGTCACATGGTCCTTCTGCAGCTAAGTCTTGTTTAGAAGGAATTGAACTGCAATAGCAGATACTATAGCCACTATACAATGTACTTAGCATGCAATGAAAAAGCTACAGCACTCACCTGAGCACTGCGCCCTCTCTGCAGGGTGTTGTGAGCCAGACCCCCACCAATCTAATACTGATGGCCCATGCTATAAGTCTTAGAAAACTCCTTTAATGACCCTTTAAATAAGTTTGTAGCGAGAGGTATAATACGGTGACATGAGAGTGAATATACGGTAATTGCTTGTGGAAAAACAGAAACGCAGATGATGAGGCATAATGGAGGCGATGACTGTGCAGACAAACCAACATCCAGCCTCCAGATTTATGGATGACATTACTGAAGCATGAGGCACATAATACCGCATGCCTCACTGATGTCAACAGTGCCGGGTAGACTAATATTTGCCTGGTGCAACTGGTTCATAGAAAGGCTGAAAACTAGTTCTAAAGTCACCGGAGAGAATTCTTAGATAGATGACTATATGAGTTTATCATTGACTTTAATAGCGGTAAATATTAATTACTGGAAATAAACAGGAAAGGGAAATTATATTAATATACTGGCAGAGGAGATTGGAGAAGATCATGTGCACTGTGTAATAGCAGAGATAGATACTGAATGATACCTTTAGGATGGAGTTATCCTGCCTGGTGTTCCGGGTATCATATCCCTCCAGAAGACAGCAGCGTACTGTGGATCCGGAACCGGCAAATTCAGCCAGATTCAGGTCAGCAAAGCCCAGCTGGAAAGAGAACAAGACACTGGGTGAAGCAATGCTAAGACATATAGAGGCTCATGTAACAGGAATGTCAGTCCATATAGCATATGGGCCTTATGTAGAAGTGAAATGTGCCTATATATCCTATAAACTATCTTCTGTATATTGTATAGTACTACGACACATGCCAGTTATGGGTGTCAAAAACTGGCAAACATGTGCGTCAGCCCAGACCTGTCCTACCAGATTCCTCAAAGTTCAATGTCTGAGATATTTAAGAAATGTCGCAGGACTTTTGGAAAATAAGCCTCATCTTCATAAGTCACCTTGAGTGATAGCTAAGACTTTGTAAACATTCAGTTGTAGGTAGGATGTTGAGAGTTGGGATGTCAACGATTGACACCTTTCCAGATTTTATTCCTATAACTATAAGTCTTCAAGGGGTTCTCCACATTGAACTATCTTCATAAAGGGAAACTGGCAGCGTTTCATTTTCTTATAGTGCCACCACTGGGAAAAAGGAGAATTACACAGTGCCTATCCAAATCAGTGGGATATCTGTAATGCAGGACACAATGGGTCCTCCAGAGCAAGAGACACTCTCTGTAACTGCTCTCCCTCGTCTATTTACTCAGAATTATCTATCAGGATATATTATAATATGTTCTCTAAGCTTAACAGTACCTTTAATTTAAGGACTACAAGTCGTTTCCAGATTCTCTGACTAGATCTGCTATACTGATACACATGCTACGTGCTGTACTATATAGACGCACTGCAAGCATCGTATCACAGCAATGCACCAGTCCATGTAAATCCCCATCTGTTTAACCCCCTCCTAGCCAACCTGGAAGACTTGTTATTCTAAAAAGCAGGGATAATGTTATCCTGACATTCGTGTTTGTCATCCGCCCTACTACTTTCCCACTGCATCCAGTCTGCGTCACACACTGTTATTGGCAGGGGGTCCCCACATCCCACCATCATGGCAGGAAACTCAAAGAGGAAGGGCCTCCAAATGAAAGGATGCACAGCCCAAAGAGTCCTCTACCCGGCTTCCTCCTGACAATGCTGACCGTGCTATTCATCCACATCTTTGTCATTTTGCTAAATGACAAAGTGTTATCAGTCTGATGGATATCTCAGTTATTTGTCACGTGTTGTAGCCTAGGAATCCGCACAGCGAGCCTTCCTGCTCAGCTTCCCTAACAAGATCGATAGGTATTACTAATCCCAATAGGGTGACTCCTTACCTGAAAATTGGTGACTAATGGTCTAATTATGTGTCAACAAACAGCATCCTGGACATAGCAGCCATCAGAGCTGTCACATTCATCGCCAGCACTATACATAGCAGAGATGCTTTGACGCATCGGCAATGAATGTTTTCTTAAAGGGGTCCAGTAGTAATGACTGATGTACTTTATTCTGACCCTTTTTATATAGTGCTGTGGTTCCCCTTTAAATTGCTGCCCTTGACAAACTCTCTTAGTAAGCTGAGTGGGCAGAATTAGGGGACGGGGCAAAGTGACTGAGTTATGTCCTCTGTCTTACCTTTGAAAATGTTTTTCCACCCTTTAGTTCCTGTAACAGGAAAAGACAGATTATTATTTCCACTCCGACACTATCAACAAACATCATTCGCAGTTGGTGAGAATCCGCCACGCTAGAGTCATAGCACGGAGCCGGAGTAGGTCATGTCATCATGTAGAGGGTTAAATCCATACATGTGTGCGTAACAGGCCACGTCTTACATCCTGCACTGCATTTGTTCAGCTTACATCTCACATGCAGAGCATCACATACATTGACTCCCACACATCAGACAGAATAACAATGCAGTATACGCTCGGAGCACCTTGTATACTGCAGATACTATACCCCAGTAATAGAATGGCAGGATATAACAAGTCTCTATGCATGGATATGGAAGACAAAACTGCAAGCCATCTTCATACCAACACTAGGCCACAATTCAGGTGGCAGCTACTATTCTATTCATATACTAGATTATTCATACAGAAGTATAGTATCTTTAAAGGGGTTGTTCAGGACTGTTTCTATTCACTGTCACCTCTGCAAAGCTTACCAAGCACAGCGCCGTACAGTGTAGTGGATGTGCTTGGAATTACAGTTCAGCCCCATTCATCTGAATGGGATTTAGCTGCAGCACAGCCATGTGACCAATGGATATGATGTCACTGGCTGGAGAAGACACAGTGCCACAAACTCTTCAAACAACAAATGGGTGGGTCTCCCAGGTGTCAGACTTATTCATCTAATATCGATAGCATGTCCTTATAATAGGGAAGCAATGTCGTAGTCTCAGAAAACCCTTTAAAAATATCTAAATCTCAATCTTGAGATGGCCAATGCATACATTGGCCACTAGAAGTTAATAGTGTTAGCATATTCTGCAGCACTGTGCAGAGATTGCTACCACTCATGTCAGTCTCCGTCATTCCAAATTAACCAATATGTTTTTAGTGCTAGGAAGGAACCTGGAATACGCAGAGCAAATGCAGGGAGCACATGCAAGCTCCTTGCAGTACCAGCTACAGTACCAGCTAACCACATTGAGACATTTCCACCTGTTCTGCATTTGCTACCTACACACCCCATGCAATACCTGCTAACCACTCTGCTGCCTTGCCACCTGTTCTGCTTGCCTAGTAGTAATGCTTGTATTTGCTACCTGTACAGATACACACCCCATGCACTACCTGCTAACCACTGTGCTGCTTTGCAGTTTGCTCTGCTTGCTCAGAATTAATGCATCCATTTGCTACCTACACACATGGAATCCATGCCGTGCCTACTAATCTCTGTGCCACAATGACACCTATTTTGCTTGCAAGCATTTGCCTATGCACAGTTCACTATCATTTTAGAAGCCGGGTCTATTCTGAGGAGCAACTGACCTCAGCAGTGCCATAATGACCCTCTTACCACAGAGAATGGCAGCTGCCCACACTGCCTACCAGACGACAGACCAAGTGTATAGATCCTAATGCAATTGCATATCTGCCGATGATGTCATCCTGCCATTTTAATTGCATAACCCCTCCGTGCGTAATTACATGGGCTCAGCAACATACTAAAGCCATAGGCTGCACGCTCAGATTATAAGGCTTAGCAGGCATAATAGTCAAAAGCCACGTTACCCTACCCCCACCCAAGTCCAATTTATGTCACAGTTGTCATCTGCTTACCTTCCGAACGGAGACTCTGCAGATACAGGGGTCCAACACGCCAGTTGCAGGATTGGCACTCATTTTGCAGACAAAGGTCAGCTTTTTCTTCCAGCGGACACAGTTTTCTTGTACTTCCTCCCTGTGATAAGAGACAGAGGGTGACAAGTTTAGTGACGTGCACAGACCAGGCTTCACAATACACAATGCGGGTCACATCACAAATCACAGGGCGGCAGCGGATCTCTAGCCATAGGCACAACAGTAAAGTAAAAAGGTACATAAAACACTTGTTTTGTTTTTTTTAAATGGGAAGACGGATTTTCTGACTACCTTAAAACCAGAAACCATGATGTAATGGCGGATCGATCGTACGACAGACCCCAAATGGGTCTTATAATGGGGTTTGATGGTCAGTCATGGTATTTATACATCAATTGTGACCAAATCTGCAACAGAGGCTCCTCCCCTACAGATGTGACCATAACCTTATCCATTTCTGGAAAAGCTGGGTGACAACCAATATAACCAACTCCCAAATGGATAAGACCCCATTTGTGAAAATCATCAAGATCAGATCTTGTCAAGCAGATTTAGAAGACACGGCTTTCTGATTTTTGTATGAAGCCTTTTTCACACACTGCTAGTTGGTTTCCACTTCTGCAGCCAAAACCGCAAGTGTCTGACAAAGTACAAGACGTCTGATCTTTCATCCTGCCAGCACCTCGGTGGTTTTCCTTTCAGAACCTGCACCCATATTGACTGCACTCACATTATGCCACTCAAGCCCACTTCATCATGAGCCTCCTGGTTCATGTAAATAATGCCAGTGGAGTGAAGCAGAGCAATAGCAGTCATGGGAATAAACTGATAGCATTACTGCATACAGTACAGATTCATATGCTATACAGTGTTTGTAAGAAACCAAAAAATAACCCCCATTAGCACACTTTGTGATTTAAAGGGGACCTCTCACCACCTCCACCTTTTTGCATCCTTTAATATTTACCACTCCGCTGATTCAAGTCACAATTGGAATTTTTTCTCGAACCCCTACCATTCCTGGGCAATACTGTCTGTTACTTTTATCACCTAATATACTGATTATAGTCTCTATTATCCGTTGGGCTGCTGCAGATAGTCAGGGACATGCCTACCTGACAATAGAAAGCCTAATTAGCATATTAGTGGTGAATAGAACAGAAATGATTGCTCGGGAAAGGTGGGGGCTACAGAAAAAATTGCACCTGTTCCAGAATCAGTTAAGTGCCACCTACTGAAGGATGCAAGGAGTTGGAGTTGGTTACTGGTCCTCTTTAAACGTTGGGTTTACTTTATGCAGTGCCCCCCCCCCCCACTATAGCGATGTGAGAAGCAACGACTATTCCGACAGAGGATTAACAAACCATTATGTGTGTGTATTATATATAATATATATACACCATATATATCTATAGCACCCAGGTTTTTGCTCTCAGTGTCTGACATCTGACAACTGTGCAGACACCAGGTGAAATTTTTGCTATATTTATACCGATCGAAGCCTTGAGCTGCAGCAGCCCGGTGATGTGTGATGGCAGATGATGGGCGGCCACGCTACCATATCTAGCAGAACTTCCTTTACTTCACAGCTGGCTGCACAGGCCCCAGATAAAAAGTGATGAGACCCATTAGAATGAGCCCAGAAGCTAAGAGTGGGGGAGGGGAGACCCAGCAGCCTGCGGCCTATGAGCGGGCTCTCTCGGCTTCTCGGTAATTGCTATTCCCTTTCAGTGGATGATAACCTTCTGTCAAGTCTTCTAGTCATCTTCTATTCCAGGTAAATGGAGGCCCGCAGTGTCGCTCGGAATCCTGTGGACACAACCTGCACTGGATTATTTTCATGTTTTTTTCCGCAAATTTTCTTTGGATTTGCAGTCACATGAGCAACAAATTCTGTATATGGAAAAAGCTGCTAAATTCGGGCAGGGGCGACGCAACTAATGAATATTTATTGTAGCCATTTTAATTAGGATGCACACATATAATTTAATATGGCATAATTTAATATGGCTGACGTTATCGTTCTCACAGCAGGAGATTTACGAAGACTGGCGTTATCAATGCAATATTTTCTGCGTCATTTATGCCAGAAAACTGGTATATAAGGGATAAAAAATCTGCACCAATGACTTTCACCATTCATCATCCAAAATCAAAATGCTAGGGATGTCTAATGTTAGAAAAACATGCTGGCAAAACAGCACCACACCTGCCCATGGGTTGTGTCTGGCATTGCAGCTCAACTTCATTGAAGTGAATGTGGTCAAGCTGCAGTTCCACGCCCAACCTGTGGACTGGTGTGGTGCTGCTGTTTTTCTAATCTTGGAAAACACAGTTATTATACACTAGCATGGGATCAGGGGGTGTATTACAGCATAACCAGGAATATTTGGCATTGAGGGGGTATCATAGGAGAGACATTGATGGCATATCACTAGGATATTTCTGAATGATGGGGACATCCTTGGCAATTGCAAGAACAAAAAGACAGTAAGCGTTGTGACCTCCTGAAGCCAAGGTAAGCTGGATGGTGGCCATATTGGTTGTTACCCAAAAACTATGTAGATAGATGGATAGATAGAATATCAGAGTAAAGCTTCATCTGTCGACACATATCTCTGAATCCTCTTCCATAAAGTACTACAACTCTCAGAACGTCGACAACAATCATGGGAAAAAGGAAGGACAGCTGAGGGTTATCTCTGAGCTGGAGTCAGAACATTATATTCTATGCTTACAGTAATCTGGTTATAGTCAGGATCTTGCCTTCTTATCAGACACAAGGGAGAAGGATATCTGGCACGCTCATGATACAGAGATAACAAAATGATGCAAGCAGTGGCTGGGGACCCGGCGAAGCTGTAAACACGACTAACATGACTGACAGAGCCTCCCTCTGCACAGAGGCGACAGGAGATACAAACTCATCTACACTGTGTAAGGTCACATTTCCTGCAAACAGAAATGGTGTGCAACGTTACTGTGGTAAGGTATGGCGGAAGGAAATGGCTTTTTTTTCTGAGAAAAAATAGATTTTCTTAGAAAAAACATTGGAGGGGAAGAAGATGATAAATTTTAGAGGACGCAGGGGACTTTAGCTGGTAGAAGGAGTGCTGATCTTCTCAACAAGAGTCTATAAGGGTGTTAGGGTGTCAAGGAGAATGTCTTTAGCAACCAGTCTGTCTCAGCTTCAAGTCAAGCCTGAATTGAGTAGGGGTACAGGGCAGCTCAAAACCCTCAAGACTTCTCGGAAGGCTTACATGGTACCTGCTTTTTCTTAGCACAGGTTCCTATTGGGAAACTGATCATCTACACACTTTGAGGAATATACAACTGCAGGCCCTGTTATATATTCCTTTATATATTGCTTTCCTAGTAGTGATTAATAAAATATTAGCTCATGATTCCCTGTACATGTAACAGGTCCAGTCTAGTATAACCTAAACCTCGTATTACATGACAGACTTGGATCATTTGTTGTCCTCCATCTCTCCGGGAGTATGGACAATCCCGTGTTACGTGGCTTGCTTGGTTAGCCTTACAGACAAGTCTAGGTAAACCCATATCTACTGGGTGAAGCAGACGTGTAATGCAGTGTTCGTCATAAAACACCATATCGAAGACCTTCATAATTTGACAAGAAGCCAAAAGAATACTAAAAACTGGAGCAAATGTCCTCGTAACTCACAATTATGAAGGACATTGGCGAGTCAGACATTACACAGATGAGACTTGACTGTACTTTGGCTCTAGGTCATGTCCAAATCATTTTTTGTAGTATGGAAATATTGCAGGAGATATTGTCAGGGTGATGTACTCATCTCCAGGGAACTTCTAAAACTGTAGAGTCTCAAAAGATATCTAATTCAATACATTGCTATGTCCTGAAGATTTCAGCCATTACGACTATTATTTGGAGGAGAGAGATGAACGTTCTTCTATGTAGTTGGGATTTGCCCAAACTTTCATTTGGTCCTTCAAGCCCCTATACACTTAAATGGACGGCTCAGCTAAGCATGCATGTGCTCAAAATGTGGAAAAGGGGAAAAACCGCTTTCAGACACATCTGCCTAGAACAAAGGCAGTCATCATTGAATTCCAAAATGCGTGACCCTTCTTTCCCTCAACATGTGCCATCGAGAGAGTGAGGACACCACCACATACATCAGATGGTCGGCCAGTTCCACTAAAATTGTTGGATTTGGCTTCTGTTCATCTAATGTGGATAGCCACCTTAGAACCCCACATTGAAGCTTAAGAAGACCAAGACCAACCATAATGACTCCAGACTTCAAATAAGACAAGTACAAGCAATTTCCACATTCTTATCTTTAGAGATAACATTAAAGATATAAGGTTCCTGGAACATATCAGGATTTTCAGGATCTAGGGTTTCACAATATTTCCAGTGTGCCACCAGGGATTATAGAGGCATGAAGTGCCAGTCTTATCGGCATTGATAACATAAACAAAGGCAAGGGCTCAGAGATACACTATAGGTGAACCAACCAGATTCCAGGGCCTGCAGGCAGGAACAAGTTTTCCAATCAACACATTCCTAAAATTCTTCAGGGATCACAGAAGGTCAAAGTCCAACCTCACAGTACGAGAAGAAGGTAGAAACAAGACCCACCAAGAATTTGACACAGGCTTACACTTTCTCTTATACAAAAACACCAATTTATGTAATCGCTGATAGATCCCTAAGGTATCCTGCACACGATTCTAGTTTGTATCTGCAATTACAGATAAAAGTACGGGCCCATTCCTTTCTTTGGGACTATACACACAGCCATAGTGGCAAACTTTACAATATACGTGTCTATTAATATGTATATTCTTTTAGTATACAATATATCTTGCTTATATAAGAAGAAACCAAGAGAACAGTGGACTGAATGTAACTAAAAAACCCCACCCAAAATTTGGTATGTTTTATGGACTACTTATAAGAATCCTACTATCAGTCAATGCCAAAAATTTTGTAACCCTATTGCTAAAGGTTATATTTCATTGGTTGCAATGACATGGGGGTACAATCTGATGGCATTATTTTCAGAAAATTTGTCTCATTTCTTGGTGTGGTGTAATCCCCACAACATGATGGCAGATTTTAGTAGATGAGCCCTCCATGTCAGAGGGTTCACTCTCTCCCACCGGTCATACAGCAGCGCCTGAGCTGGGGGTTATTGCTCCTGCTTGTTTGTGAAAACAAAGACACATTATTGAGCTGCGGGGATGGAATTTCTCCAAACTCTAGCATGACAATGGCCGTACCCTCCTCCCTCCTGAGAGGCACAAAAGGACAATAAGATGGATGCCACAATTCCTTCTGTGTAACACTATAGACCTGCGGGTCAGCTGCCTGGTACTGAACCAAAGGGGGGCAGTAAGGAAGGGAACTGCTGCACCTGCAGATAGGGTAGGACAGACAGTCATGGGAAATCGGAGTCTGTACCTTATACCCCAGCTCACCAACAAAAACATTACAAAATGTCATATTCATCTACAAAATTACATAGTATTGCAAATATGGAAACATTGTTCTCCCTTTTTGCTTCACGTAAGGCTGCGCTATCTAAAACAAGGACATCCACAAAGGTTAGCAAGTTTGGCGGGACTTGTCATGACATCAGTACTAAAGATGGCAAGGTGCAGAACCGGTGATGTAAGCAACATAGAATTGGTGGCTGCATCAGTAGTCAGACTGGTTCTCTGGGCTATAGCTCTGAAGCACTGACACTTAACCCCCTGATAGCAGACCAGAAAAGCTTTAACCGGTCACCAATGCATAAAATAAGACTGCAAGCCTCATGAGCAAAAGAATGTTCTGGGGTAAGAATCAACCCCCCAATACCAAATTTTTGGAAGCAAAAGGTTACAAAATGGGGTTTTGATACATTTTTGGCCTTTTTGCATTTTTACTCCAGTTTTGACAAGTGGGTGGGAAGGTTGGCACAGTTGTTATGTCGAGCTAATGTGTGCCGGATTTATCAAAATTACTGCTCTCACTCCAGTAGAAAAGTGGCATAGAAAGGGAGAAACATCTCAGAATAGAAGTGCTAGTCTTAAAGGGGCAGTAATATTGATAACCTGTCTTTTCAAGGGGGACCGACACCTGGGACACCTACTGATCAGCTGGTTTCAGTGCCCACCTCATCTGGGTAAGGGCTGTATAATAAATAGTGGCCGTGCTTGGTACTGCAGCTCAGCCCCATTAATCTAAAGGGTACTGAGCTGATAGCAGGTCGCATTATCAAATGACCATAATGTCACTGGCCTGTAAAGCGAGACTATTGCTGACCCAAACACAGCTGTTACTATGAGCAGCTGATCCGTGGTGGTCCTGGGTATCACAACCCCACTAGTCAGATATTGATGCCCTCTCCTAAAGACAGATCATCAATATTTACTTCCCCGAAAACCAGTCATGCGACATTTCATAAATGTGACCCAAATTCTGCCAGCAGAGATTTGTGATCACACCGCCCCCTCTGTGTATGCAATGTGAATTAACAGGTTGATAAGAAACCGCCTTGTCTCATTGTGTGTACGTGACATGTGTACGATGCAAATGAACAAAGTCTTATATTGCCATATTGTTCTTCCTGTCACAGGTGCCGGATACAGCCTCCTGTTCATACGTAACTAATGCAACTGTTCATACGTAACTAATGCAACGTCTACTGTTATCTTGTTAAACAGCTTACGTAAGAAAAATGGGAGCTGCGGAGGCAACCGGAGGAGATGATAGGTTTGGAGTGAATGACAGGTTAGTGCACCCAACAAAGGCTGGGTCAGGAGTGGAATTATTAAACCACAGGGACAAGTTACTAGAAGAACTGACACTTAACCCCCTGGTAGCAGACCAGAAATGCTTTAACCTGTCACCCGAGACCCCCCCAACCTGACTATATCCAATACCCCCAATGCCAGAACACTCCTCTGCTGACTAGGACAGTAGGAACACATCCTTAAAGCCCCCCATAATAGGGATCCTGATACCAAGGGCTCAGGGATCGGAGGGGGGACTATCCGTAATCACAAAGAGGTGACAGATGGACACAAAGGAAAGCAGTGAACAAAAAAGGGATGTTCTTACATTTCAAGAATTAGGGATTACTGCACTGTAATACAATAGCACAAGTACAGGGCTTAATTTAACCCTTTACCTTGCCCTCATTCCTCTATCCCTCAGTTATGTACAGCTAGGAGGCTGTTAAAGGGGGCCGATAAAGATTGGATTTTCCGGTTTCCATGGCAATGGGAGACGTAGTGGAACCGTGCCGTTTAGTTAACTTTTTCTTTGAGTGACTAGGACCAAAATAGCTGGAAATAACAATGCATTGAGCCCACGCTATGGGAGGGGGGTTGGATTGGTTATCTTGCATGGTGTTCCCACTTGGAAGGAGCACTGGTTTACAAGGTGCAGGGCTAGCCGCCTTAATTGCATTCAGATGTTCTGTTCAACCTCTTGCCTAAAATTTTCCCCTCCAAGCCCCCCACAGCTAGCATCAGGTTTCAGAGGATATTTTGGACACAATGGAAGAATTTAGCAAACATCGCTTTACTGTTATTGCTTTCTTTTGCAGAGGGGAATCGCTCGCCTGCCTGCCCCCTCTCTCCGCCAGGCCCATACGCGTTTGCTCAGCCGCTATCCTTGCTGTTATAGTTGCAGACACGACATGAATGGTTATCACACTCGCTATTCACGAGCTGTACCTTTCCCATGTATGAGAGCGGCGCGGGCAGCCTGGCTTCTCGTGTTCCCTGCTTGATGCAGACAATGGGCTCCTTTTATAAGCAAGCTCTAATGCCCCTTTACTAACAAAGATCTGTCTATGAATACAGCTCCGCTCTTAGTGCTATAGTCACCGGGCATTATATGCAGGTGCAAACTGAACATTGATATCAAATGTAGACAACCTTCCATCACCTCCACAAACTGAAGTTCCTTTCATGGGCGCCTCTCCACCAATTCCGATGCAGTTGGAATTTTTTCTCTAGCCCCCACCATTCCTAAGAAAATGGTGCAGTTAGTTTTGATGCCTGATATCATAACTAAACTCTCTAAAGTCAAGAGGGTGCTGCCAGGCCGGAGCAGGCAAGGGAAATGTGACTCAGAGCTCTAACGCTGACCACCTATGAAACGATCGCTGAGTCACGCCCCCTGACTGATGCCACCCACTATCATATCAGGCATCAAAACTAACTGCACAATTTGCTCAGGAATGGGAAGGGGCTAGAGAAAAAAATTCCATCTGCGCAAGAATCAGTGGAAGGGCAGCTATTGCATGATGAAAAGACCTTGTGTTGGTGGAGATGGTGAAAGGTCTTCTTTAAAACCACCCATTTCTCATTCTATTGGATCAGATCCATGATAAAGTTGCACAGTCTGCTGTCATGTACTCATTACAATTCAGATGAGGGTTGTAGCGTCGAACGGCAACCCTATTATTAATAATGCCCTGTTTGTTTAACTCAGTCTATGATGCAATACCATGTAATCTCCCATTGCCCATGCCGAAAAATGCATCTAAATTTACTTACAGTATGGGTAGCTTTAGTTTCTAAAGTAATAGTCTCAATATGGCCGGCATGTAAAATTCATGAGAACTTAATTTACTCTGAAGACAAACTTTGCCGAGCACTTCAAACGCTTTGTGACTCAGTTATGTCATAAGCTTCAAGACAGCGAGGAACATATAAAAGCTATTTACAGCTCAAATGCATTAATACTGAAGTGAATAACATCTAAGGCAAGTCAAAGAGCGAATGGAATATCATCTTATCCTATCTACTGTCCTTATATGTCCCATACACCTACTGTATATATCATATAACCCTATATATCACAGAGCTCAGCTTCTCTCCTCTATCATATAACCCTATATATCACAGAGCTCAGCTTCTCTCCTCTATCATATAACCCTATATATCACAGAGCTCAGCTTCTCTCCTCTATCATATAACCCTATATATCACAGAACTCAGCTTCTCTCCTCTATCATATAATCCTATATATATCACAGAGCTCAGCTTCTCTCCTCTATCATATAACCCTATATATCACAGAGCTCAGCTTCTCTCCTCTATCATATAACCCTATATATCACAGAGCTCAGCTTCTCTCCTCTATCATATAACCCTATATATCACAGAGCTCAGCTTCTCTCCTCTATCATATAACCCTATATATCACAGAACTCAGCTTCTCTCCTCTATCATATAATCCTATATATATCACAGAGCTCAGCTTCTCTCCTCTATCATATAACCCTATATATCACAGAGCTCAGCTTCTCTCCTCTATCATATAACCCTATATATCACAGCACTCAGCTTCTCTCCTCTATCATATAATCCTATATATATCACAGAGCTCAGCTTCTCTCCTCTATCATATAACCCTATATATCACAGAGTTCAGCTTCTCTCCCTCCATCATATAACCCTATATCTCACAGCTTCTCTCCTTCTATCATATAACCCTATATCTCACAGCTTCTCTCCTCTATCATATAACCCTATATCTCACAGCTTCTCTCCTCTATCATATAACCCTATATATCACAGAACTCAGCTTCTCTCCTCTATCATATACACCTATATATGAGAGCTCAGCTTCTCTCCCTCCATCATATAACCCTATATATCACAGAGCTCAGCTTCTTTCCTCTATCATAGAACCCTATATATCACAGAGCTCAGCTTCTCTCCTCTATCACATAACCCTATATATCACAGAGCTCAGCTTCTCTCCCTCCATCATATAACCCTATACATCACAGCTTCTCTCCTTCTATCATATAACCCTATATATCACAGAGCTCAGCTTCTCTCCCTCTATCATATAACCCTATATCTCACAGCTTCGCTCCTTCTATCCTATAACCCTATATAGCACAGGGCTCAGCTTCTCTCCTATCATATAACCCTATATAGCACAGGGCTCATCTTCTCTCCCACTTTCACATACTGTTCACAAATAGGGCAGCAGAATCACCCGACATGGTCACTAAGTCTGCATGTTTAATATATTGATGCTGGCCACATCCTCGGTTTATAAGGCAGTGGGCCTGGGGCTATCAGGATAATTATTACTATTGTGAAGCTTTAGGGTGTTCTTCAGCCAAGATCGGAAGTCACACTTTAACCACAATGTAGGGTGATTCCTGCAGCCACAAGTGTTTGGGCGGACTGTGGAGAGTTATCCTTTGATGGAAGCTATTTGAGGTCGAGATCCGAGGTGACTTCCACACAGCATGCCCTACCTATTCAATGACTGGGTAACCTAAAGACTTGAAGGCTGTGTATAATGACAAGCTATAACCTTTATACAAGGAATAGCCCGGCCTTCATGTTGCAATCTGAAAACTGGATTTCTCCATTCCGGTATGTAGAAGTGTGGTTGATGTGTAACCTGTCCCAGCTTGGCATGTAACCAGTTAATGGGTGAGTCCAGCTGATATGAGCGTGCATTCCGGAGATAAGCGGCTGCAGGCAGCGCCTGGGACCCCGGGCCGCAGAGCAGGAAGGATTTTTTATGATAAACTAGTAACTTCCTAAACAACAGGATTTGAGAGAGGAAGGACATAAGGACAGAGATGTTATGGACAATTTCCCTGTGGGTTATGATATTTGTAACACTGTACAGTACATAAGGGCAACAAAACATTACGCCAGGCCTATGCAAGTAAATCACCGGCTCGCCATATTATCCCAATCATGGGACCCAAAAGTGAATTCAATCTACCATTGACTTCAGCTTAGTAGGGTAAAATCAGTGAGATATATGTCAAAAGATAGTCAGTTAAAAGTGGATTCCCCTTTAAGGCTTTATTCACACTTTGGCGCTTTACATCCTGGAATGATTTACACCTATTCCATGTCTTTTGCACCTGTTCCATGTCTTTTGCACCTATTCCATGTCTTTTGCACCTATTCCATGTCTTTTGCACCTATTCCATGTCTTTTACACCTGTTCCATGTCTTTTTTTCAACCCATTCCTGATTTTAGCTTAGAAAAACTGATGCAAAACTAAAAACTAAAACGCATCTAGTTTTACCCAAGCCCAACAGCAGTGTCTGAATACACCCCAAGTATCAAAAAAGTTACCATGGAATCCAGCCAGACTCTGCTGCCTGCACTGAAAAAAATAAGCGTCCTGGTTGATATTGCCGCAACTTCGGCCACTGAATCACCATGGAAACCGCGGTGTGAAGCGTAATGCTTGATTTGCTCCGTCAGCACATAAACCCATACCAGAAACCTGAAGGCTCTACGTTTTTTGGAGAGGACTTTGAGGTAGAAGACAAGATTATGCCACGCGAACATACCCTTAAAGGACCGCTCGTGTTTTAGTAAATACTTGCATTTCCCATGAAATAACAATTCACTCTGTGTTATTCCTCAGTTATTCCTCCTGGTAATTTATTAACATATTGACAGCTGGGAGTTGCCAATTACCTTGTCAAGTGAACCTTGTTCAGTGTCAGTGTACATAGGGACTCGCCCCTAACTGGTAACACCCATACATAAATTTCCAAGAGTAATAACAGAGGAACACCAAAACACAAAGCTCAGCTTCTAAATTATTTCATAGAGAATATATACCACACGTATACACACCACTGTGTGTATACACTATGGGCAGTTAACTGCAAAGGAAATGGATTGTCCTTGGGGTCATACACGAGGACACAGTCCGTTTTGAAGGAAAGAATCGGAATTGCGGAGGCTCGAGAATGATTTTGCAACAAAAGGGAAGTTTAGAGGATAAAAAAAAAAAAAAAAGATAAGGCAGATTACTCAATAGTGGCATTGTAGGGATGGGCAGGTGAGACCTGAAGGTTATGAGCAAAAGTAATAAAATCAGACAATACCGCTTTTACTAGCACTGGTTGGTGGGTTATTCAGTAACAACATGAAGGTGCCATTAAGAGTTGTCACACATAGGGTACATAGTTACTATCTAATTAGTTATTATCTAATTTAATGAAACAGCTCTTAAAAGAAAAAAAATATATCATACTGTGTTATGTGTTATTCCCAAGGCACGGCATGGGGTGGTGGGACATGACCCAGTGATTAAACCCCCCCAAAAAAAACAAAAACAAAAAAACAAAACTATTTATGCTCCGCCCCACACGGGTCCTGCACCAATCATAATACAGCTCAGCCAGAATCACATATCGCATATTCATTCATATAGGTCCCAAATGCAGGGCTTCACTACACACAGACAGACGGTCAGGACCATTTTAGGATGTTAGTTAAAGGGAATAAGTGTAAAACCTCATTTATAGGGGTTTCTCCACCTTGTACAATCCCTACTCGTAATAAAAAGTCCCATCACAACATGAGATTACACATGATTAGGAGTAATCTGTAAGGAAATCTAGCATAAGTGTTCAGTTTCTCTGCAGTGCCACCACTGGGAAAAACAAGTATTACACAATGACCATTCAAATCAATGTATTGTGTTGTAATGCAGGACAGGATGGGTCTTCCAGAATGAGGGACACTCTTTCTAAATGCTCTCCACCGCTGGTCAGGGTAGGATCCTGAATAGAAAACTCCATAAGATATATTACAATGGGTTTTCTTAACTGGACAACCCCTTTTACCAGCCAAAGGGTGAGAAGAAGAATGTCATTGTGATGCCCTGGTTTTTCTATAAAGATCTCAATGTATGGCTCCATGAAAGAGTATAGAAACGGGCATGACGTAAATACTCTGCCAATGTATGGTGTGAATAGTATCTTGGAACTATCAGTACCTGGCAGATAATGTATGCACACACAAGCTTCTGAGGTTATTGGTTAACAGGTTTGACTGTCTTAGGTGTTTGTATTGGACCCAACAAGTGCTATACTGGTCTGGATAATGTTTGCTCACGTGGGCAACACGCATAAACCTGATATGAGGCTGCGATGTCAGATTCTGAAATCCTCAGCCGTATTCACTGGTTCAGTATGGTTTTTCCTCTGGATGGATCAAGGCTTCTCAACAGCCAACAAAAACAGTTAATAACTGAGACTTACACCTTGACAGACTGATCACCCCTGACCTTTTTCTATTCTTAGGTGCATGCTCACCCCACCCTTGTATGTTTGTAGGTGACATAACACTTCTCATACACATATACCAACAAAACCAAACACCTTCCTGAATCACCCAGGATCAGTGGCTACAGATCTATAGGCTACCATGTATAAGAGTAAAGAAGGCTCTGAATAAACAGGTCTACAGCTTCAGTCATAGGGATAAATGCATTTTACCTTGCTACGCCCTTCACTGAAATGCAGGGAGCACCTAGGTTTGTAAAGACAAATATCGGATTTCATTTTCCAAGGTCTGAAACAATGCAAGGTGAGTGACAAACCACGTGAGGAGGAACGTCAGGCATTCAGCGGTGCGATCGGAGAGCATAGTGACTATTGTATTTCTTCTATGCCATTGCCAACGCACCTTGTGAATTCAGTACACACTGTCCTAGCAACGCGCTGTCACTGTGCCATATACCTGTATGAAGCACAGAGGTCACCTCTCCATATCACCTGTCAACTAGTTCCCATATTGCACCACATGATCTATACCTACAACATGTCTGGCCATGCAATAACCACATAGCATATTCTTATCAGAAAAACGAAGTTGTTTTCTCAGCTGACATCACTTTTTTGGCCCAGCTGGACGACAACAAAATATTTATGTTTGGCTGAAATCACACATACCGTTTTTGATGCAGTTTTTTGGACCAAAGCCAAAAAGTGGATGTAGCCGAAAGCAGAAGTATGTATTCCCCATGGCTTTTTAATACACCTTAAAAAAAAATTCATGAAATACTGACAATAAAAGGTGTATGTGTGACTCAGCCTTTAAAGTGGAAACCATCAGCAAGGGTAACCCCACTTCCAAATGTTGATACAACCATGCTTCAGGTCCTACAGAGTACCTGCTGGCTCTAAAAGCAGGCATACGCTTTCTACAGCTGTTGGCTAAGCTATACGTTTTCAGAATCAGGCCTTGAACTTCATCCTTTTACTAGCCCAGTATCTGGGGTAATAGCACAACCCTATATGCATAAAATATTCAGCCACCCCTCCAAAATCAGTGGGTTCGGCTGACTTTACTATCGGTATGGGGCTGGGGGCATTCAGGTTATTTCACGTTACCCCCTCTCCACAGAACAGGGGGTAAATTACTGATCTGTGAGGTTCCAGTTGTTCCCATTGATCATGAGAATGGGGGTTCAAGTGAACTCACTTTTATGGGGTGCCGAACATAGGTGAGTGCTGTACTGACTAAACAGAGTGGCAGCAGGAATACCTGACCTGCCTCGCCATTCATATGGGGGACTGGGACCTCCATCCTCATTACTGGCTGGGGTTCCATCGCTAGGACCTCCACCAATCGGCAAGTTACCCCGATCATGTGGATAGGGAGTAACTTTATATAAGCAGAATACTCCTTTAACACATAAGTAACCAATGTTTGAGCCCATATCTCGCTCCACCCTGAACATGCCCAACTCTCCAAACATATGATACATGTATGGTGGAGCCAGGCAAACGTCTTGTGAATGGGAAAAGCAGAAAGATCAGATCAGTCCTAGGCCGTGGCTTTTCACATACGCAGAAGTAGCTCTGCTTCATGTGACTGTCAAAATTACCATCAATATCAAAAGAGCCTTTATATTTCCTTGGCAAAAGCTGAAGAGTCTCAGAATCAGCAAGGAGCTTCAGGACCTGCAAAATGACAGATCGAAAGATGTTGATCACCCAAGACAATGAGCTATCTGACCACCACGGCTGGATTGTGGGCCATCAGCATCTTCTGGATGGGTTCAGCCGTCTTATCAGGAAGGTCCATAATGTAGATTAGCATTTAATTATTAACGCGTTTCGATCGCAACATTTCTGCAGTGCATTACGGAACTGCAGATCAATAAAGAGTTAATAAAGGACATGGAAACAAGATGGAGATTATAAAACAATTGGGTACTACCCCTAGGTGAATGCCTGACCCAACAATGACTCCAGTTGCACATACGCAGAAATTCAGGAGTCTGCGACTATGTGTCTATGACACGTCAGCCCCTGCTAATGTGACATTTACCCTATATAGAGGTTTCCACTGACTGGTATGGAAGAAGTAGAAAGCAAGCATATAACCCCAAGATGGGCCTTGTGGCCTTGTGCTATATATTTATGTGTGTGTGTGTGTGTGTGTGTGTGTGTGTGTGTGTGCTAAATATTTATGTGTGTGTGTGTGTGCGCGTGTGTGACTCCTGTTAGGAAGAAGGATAACAACATGGCAGACTGTCCTATGTAATACAGTAGTGACGTGGATAAAACCATCCCATGACACCGTGTCACAGCAAATCGGCGCTTTTTTTTGTTGTTGTTGATTTTAACCCACAAAACCATGCAGCCATTAAGAATTGTCTTGAAGTAAAACCCCAGGTCAGATCAGATTTCAACCACCCGGCAGGCGCTAAGTGTGGTCTTACCCACAGGCCGGGGCGACATGTAGTTGTGCAACGCAAACTGCATAATGTACAAAATATGAAAAATAAACCAAAAACAAATATATCTAACTATAAATGCTATATATTATATGTTATATGTATCATAACATGCACAAAATATAATATAAAGCTAAACAAAATCCAAAAAAATATAATAAAAATGCATAAAAAAAGATCTTGCAATGATACTGAACAGTGTCACGTTGCAACCTGCACGGTGCCACGACCGTGACTCAAAAGTTAGCTGAAATCCAATCTGATCTGCAATCTTAACAGGGTTTTCCAGGACTTCATTATTAATGATCCAGTCTTAGGATATGTCATCAATACCAGATTGATAGGGGTCTGACTCCCCCAAAGATCAGTTGTTTGATCCAGCAGCATCCGCATCGGTTCCACTTTACAGGCCTGTTGCGTCATGTTCATTAGCTCAGCCCATTCAAGTGACTAGAGCCGAGTTGCAACACCAGGCACAGCCACTAAACAATGTATGGCGCTGTCTTTAGTAATTAGAGGCCACAGATGTCAAATAGCTGTTCGGTGGGGGGAGTTGGACCCCCATCATTCTGATACTTATTACTTTTACTTAGGATAATCCTGCAAAACCCCTTAAAATCGCCATGTAGTCCGACCATTATTGATAAGGGGCACACAGGCAGCCAAATGTCAATTACTTTCCAAATTACAAAATGATAACATGGAGAAAAAAAAAATAACGTAATGCTAGATCAGAATAGCAGAGCTGTCCGCAGTCAGACTAAAGGAAGGGATCCAAAGAGAGACATCTAATAGACAACTTTACCAAAAACAAAGAGGATGTAGCAGAGCTGAAGATGTGATGGAAACAATCTGTACATATAATATGATAAGATAGCTCAGCTAATGGATGCCAAGTGACAAACTCAGCTCTGCTACATCTGCAACAACCACAGCCGCTTACAGTAATAACACAGATAGGGTCAATAAACTTGTGTATTATAACATCAGATTCCCAGGAAATTCTCCTAATATTCCATCTCATTGTGGTTCAGCAATTCCCATGCCCTTACAGACGTCAGCGGGTTCTTGGCTTATCCGGAGTCCAAGCCCGTGTCTTATACTCAGTATTTACCCAAGATCATTGTTTGTAAGGCAGCGGGTGCAACTAAACCTCACATCTGTGTGTCGCTCCACCCTGCAGGTGTGAACAGGGACCAAAGGGTAAATGAAAGATTAACTCATACACTGCCCTGACTTATCAACAGGGGACAGGCAGAACCACACGAGCCACTGTAAAGAGCTAAATGATGCATGAACTGCCTCACTGCTAAAAGGAAGATGCTGTCATACGGGATCTGATAAATTATAGAGAGCCAGAAATGGCTAAATCTGATCATTTAGGCCGCAGCAGATCCGTGTGGGCAATGGGTTTATAAAAACTTTAGGTAGTATAAAAACAGACAGGTCTATCAATCATTCAAGAGTCATGTCGTAGGTCATGTGCTCCGTGTGGCGAAGCTATGAAACTGCAGGTCAGATTCCTGGGTGAAGCACACGACTAATGAACTGTATATTGTACAGTGTGCCAGGCCGAAAGACATGAGATGAATGAGCAATACGGACCAGAGAGAGGCGGCTTTGTAGATGGACTGACATTCACATGTTAATATTTCTGAGAATCTTTGCAACAAAAGCTGGAGTTAGCTCTGCCACTAAACTGCTACATCTATGGGGGGTAGGGGTTGCGCTCACACCTGGGACCAAATGCCTAAGGGGCCCCAAATGGTGCCCTGCAGCACTCTGAATGGCAGGGGACAAGGCTGAGGGAGGGCTACAAAATTAGCATTAGGTGCTACATAATTGGGCTTGCTCATTTAAATCCTATTCTATACAGCCGCATTCACATTCCGTAATTTTTGCAATTTTCTTGCTGCAGTTTTTTTTTTTTTTTTTTACATTTCTGTGCTTTTAAATGCAGGAAAACACAACTTAACAAAATGCCTGTGTTTTACTGCGTTTTGCAATGCAGTTATTTGCCACATGTTGTCTTGAAGGTGAAATACATTTGTATATGTGTTTAATCTGCAAATAAAAATAAAAACCTACACACCCAAGAACGACATAAAAAAACTGCGGTAATATGCATGTGTGTGCATTGAACCTTAAGGTCAGGTAAGATTTACTATAACTCAGATGTTATCCCTGAAGTCTATGCGAATCCCTGACTGGTGTACATTTATATTTTGGCCCATGGGACCTTGCAAGAGACCCCGTAATTATTATGAGGGCGGCAAATTAAGTGGCAGATTTTAATAAATCCTGTTGGCTTATGCCACGGTCTTGTCCACTGCTGGATGTGCCTAGCCAAAAAAAGTATATGTATTTATTATGCTTACTTATATAGCGCCATCATATTCCACAGTTCTTTACAAACATTGACAGTCACTGTCCCATATAGGGCTCACAATCTACATTCCCTATCTGTATGTCTTTGGTGTGTGAGAAGAAACCCACACAAACACGGGGAGAACATACAAACTCCTTGCAGATGTTGTCCTTGGCAGGATTTGAACCTAGGACTCCAGTGCTGCAAGGCTGCAGTGCTAGCCACTGAGCCACCATGCTGCCCCTATGGCCTATATCTATGGTCGCTTCACTGCTTACATGTTTATAGGTGCCCATTTAACTGGAAGGAGCCATCCAATCCCTTTCACCTTCAGGGTATGTTCACACAGGACTGATACTCAGCAGAATATCCCCAAACGGTGCAGTTTTTGATGCAGATGTTGTAGTATAATTATTGCAAGTGTGTTGCCTATTTCACCCCATGCATTAGATTGGAGGAAATTTGCAATGAAATACTGCAACATACATGGACATGCTACAAATTAGAAAAAACACACTGTAGGTCAATTTACGCTACAGATTATTTTATGCCGCATGAGAATGATATTATGTAAAATCTTCATCCACTTTACTGATGCTACGATAAACCGAGTGTTGTCCACATGCAATCCTGCGGGGAAAAAAATCTGCAGTGTATTCACTATGTGTGGACATATCCTTATAGCAAGCTGTACCGGTGCATTCTTTTGCCTGAAAGCTGTCAAAGCACTACAAGTTCCAGGATGCCCGGTCAGTGACTACCCAGCAGGCCACACTGGGACTTGTTAGTAAACATGACAGAGGGGAGTCCTGATAGAAGCTTTCAGTCGTTTCAGTCTGTGCTATCTAACCTGAGCCCTGTACGGGCAGGTATTAGGTAAGAAGGGTAAAGGGCATGTCGGGACCAGCAGGTACCAGCCTCACCTGTACAAACACAGACACTGCTCAGTGCAGGCGTGGGGCTTCTACCTGCAGAGTGCCGCGTCATGGAAACCTACACACACCTGTATGGAAATGTACAGTTTCACCCTGACAGTTATACCCAAAAAAAAACAAAACAGAAAAGCAGCACATACATGGATAGAAAATTGTAACATGTACATATTATAATCTCATTACAGTGGGGATTAAAGGGGCATGTCCCCCTAGAAATAAAATACACCCCCACTAAACCCCATGGTCCCAGGATCGGCTTCTGTCAAATTCTACAAAGACTATTCAGCTGTTTCTCAGTTACATCTGTCTCTTCCTTTTCCGAAAGTGACAATAGGCCGTCATTACGACTCCCTTGGGGGTTATCACCCCACATTTCCCAGGCCTCTGAATAACAAATCTGCCTAGTTATTCGGCCAGGCATCTTGCACTCCCATGCCGCTACAGAGCTGGGTACACCTGCCATTCGAAGGCTTGGAAAGGATGGTCTGCAAAGTGCAAGTGTTTTTACACAGCATTTCCAGAAACAGAAATAAAAGATGGCCAACGAGAATATGATCAACTTGAGAAGATGAAGAAGAGAATTTATGACCACTGTACACTGTCTCACAACGTCATGGCTCTTAGGACAGGCAGATGTAGCAGAGCTGAGTTAGTCACTGGTCACAATGGACAATGATACAGCAATGTAAACCTACTGCAGCCACAAAGTTATAAGACAAGTTCAACACTGCTACAGCTTAACCAAGCATCAGAAGCTCATTTATTACCACTATGTGCACCAGTTCCTATACCCTTACCCCTATACATGGGAGCTTATACACTGTTATACTGGCAGCTTATTTGTACTCCTTTGTGTAACAGATCTTATACCCATTTATGTGGCAGCCCATATACCATTACCTGCTGACATACCTATACAACCTTACTTGACAGCTTATATTATTAACCCCTTATGTTATAGTTCTTTACCCGCTTCTCTGGCAGCTCATATACTCTTACCCCTGATGTGGCAAATTTTGTACCCATACCCCCTTGTTTGATAGATTATATACCCTTACCCCCTTGTGTGGAATATATATATATATATATATATATATATATATATATATATATATATATTTTACCCATTGTGTGTGGCTCATATACCCTTACCCCCTTGTACAACAGATTTTATACCTTTACCGACTTGTGTGATAGCTTATATACCCATATCACCTGGTGTGGCACCTCATATACCCTTACCCTCTTGTGTGACACTTCACATATCCTTACCCCTTGCTTGACAGCACTTATTATCACACCCTTATGTGATACCCCATACTCCTTTACCCCTTGTGTAGCAGCCCATATACTGTTAACCCCTGTGTTGCATGCTATATACAGTTAACCTCTTGAGTTGCAGTTCCCCTTTTATGCAACAGATTATATACCATTACACCTTTGCTTGACATCTCATAACTTTACCCCCTTGTGTGACACCTCATACACCTTTACCCTCTTGTGTGGCAGATCATATACTATTAACCCATGTGTGGCATGTTCTATACACTTAACCACTTGTGTACCATCTCACATATTCTTACTCCGTTGGATCACTGTTGACTGATACACAATTTGCACAATTAAAGTTCTGGGGGTAATTTTATGCCCCACTAAAGGGCGATATAACCTCTATTTAAAGGATAAGCAATCCAGGACTATCTAACTTTCAACTGCAAATGGAGGCAGCCCAATAAAAGTGCTAAGTATACACCTAACAAAAGACACAAATGAGGACATTCACATCTCACTGGGAGTAACCAGGTCAGCTATTCAGAAAGAAATATTCAGCCAAAGACACTCAGTTTCTGGCCAGTACAAATAGTCTTGACCGGTCACTTCCCATGAACCTACCTGCTAGACAAGCTGACAAAGTCCCCTCCATCCAGCAGCCTGACCTTACAGAAGAGGACCCCATTCACGAAGGGAACGGCCGTCAGCTCCTCCAGGTTGAAGATCGTCTGGAACTTAAATTTCTTCTTCTTGGTCAGGAAAGCCATGAGTGACCCACGAAGGCAAGGAAAGTGTTAGGTTAAGAGAAAGCAGATGGAGCTTGGAGAGTTGGGAAGGAGGAGGGGGATAAGAAGGAATTCTCTCCCTTGTTTCAAAAAGAAGGCAAGCTCTGGATCGTCAAAGTCCTCTATCGCCCGTCAACTTCTATGTATCTGTGATTGGGGTGTCCGGCCCCTCTCCAGGAATGGATGCCCCAAGAACTGATTGAGAAGAGGAATGATCTTTGGAGCATCTCCAGGGGTAGTAGGACTGGACCCGCAAACTCCAAACCAGCAGAGATGGGGTCCCTTCAATTTCTTCGCTCTCCCTGTCTTGGAGGGGACAAGGTTTCTTCCTGGTGACCTCCACAGGCAGACGGTGCAAGGATGATGCGTGGCTTTACTTATCTCCAACAGGACGTGCAATCTGGTAGCAGGGAGAGCTCTCGGCTTGTTCCTCCTGAGGCTGTGGAGGTTCAGCCAGTGATCAGCAGGAATCTGAACTCAGCACTGGGCTGCTAAAGACTCCTCCTCTACCGGCTCAGTGGGAGGTGGAGGGGGAGGAGGGACGATTTCGCTCTGTATCCAGCACCCTTCTTCTTCTTTTCATAGGCACATCATCACCCTCATCATCATCGGCAGCACTGCAACAAAACAAACACATCACTGTCTGAGAAAGAGCCGGCAAAGGAAAAACAATCTGTAGGCAACAGAAACGTCAGCCTCTTAAGAGGGAAGCCGGGCATAGCTTATGGTCCAAGATCACCAATGCTCTACGTACAATCATATTAGTGTTTGATGTATGTGTGGGAAAGAAATCCTATTCTATATCTTGAGGTATCCATATGTCCCTATTCACACAATGAAGGTTAAAACACTGTCCTCTGTACATTTGGTATGATTTTTTTTTTTCTTTTTTAGCAGTGTGGAACAGTATAGTGAGCTGAGATATAGCATGCAGAGGTATAAAGTAACTATAATGGGAGCCTATAGGTGATGGAGTGACATCCTAGTGCATTATGTTATCCAATTACCTCTTTGGGGGCTTCTGTTCTGTTCCTATCAAACGGAGCAGGATAGGATATGCTCTATTTCCACTGGCACAGAACGGACCATTGGACATCCCCTCGGACATTAACACGGGGCCTTAGCGTTGTGCTTGGCCTCCCCATTCACCTGTTTACATCACTTCTAGAGTCCATATTTGGTATATACACTGGGAACAACTCCGTATACTCCCCATCCCCCAAGAGCTTTTTATGGACAGATCCTACCATACGCCTATACAGTGGGATACATTGCAATCTTTGGGAATAAATATATGGCAGAAGCTTCTCTGGTGTATACACCAAATTTAGATTGAAAACGTCACATGACCAGGGTATTTAGTGGTTCTGGCTTGCAAATACTGAGCAGAAAACTGCTGTGTGAATGAGGTCTCAAATAGAGAAAGTCTTGTAAGATCTGTGGTGGATTAAAGAAAATGTATCATCAGCAGCAGCGGAGCTAACAATCTAATTTCCTTACATTAAGTAAATGCTACAAAACATCAAATAAATAGAAATCATCAACAAATTTTGAAGGTCACTGATTGTGAAGCCCAAGTGGACATGGCTAAATATTAACACTTCATGATGGCCTCTTGCTGTACACAGCAGTAAAACATAGAAAATGGCACTATCAATGGCCAATATCTTGAACAGTACTCGCTCATCTCTAAGATTCTTTTCCCTTCCGTCCCTAGCATCAAAGAGGAAAGCTTCTACAGTCTGTTTATAAGGAGGGGTCCTTTTACTCAGGAAGGGGGTGAGCGCTGCAGTCTCTTCACTGCATACCAAGCACTGTACATTGTATAACGGCTATGCTTGGCACTGCAGCTCAGCCCCATTCACTTGATGGGACTGAGCTGCAAAATGTCACATGGCCAATGAACATGACATCACTGGCCGGTGACGCAGAAGCAGCTCTCACCGAAGTCCCACTGCCACTTCGAGCAGATGGTCTGTGATGGTCCCAGGTATCAGACCCCCACCATCAAGTATTAATAAGATATCCTAAGAAGAGGACGATAATACTGAACTCCTGGAAAACACTTTTAAAGAAAAAGAGGAGCATTATCAACTAAAGTGCAAAAAGGACCATGCAAAATATATGTAAGAAAGCTATAAAATGCATCCAGGGTGCAGCCTATAAGACACATGCAGCAGCCTGCGCTTGTGAGTGGGCTCTGCTACAAATGCTCATTGTTCTATGTATAGGGATACACATCACGCTATGGCTGCCCACACTTGTGAACAGAATCATATTCATCCCAGCACAGAATCGCAGAGTCATGTGTGCTGGCATATGTGAAGACAAGACAAGCAGCCGTGTTTATACAGCAACGCAGCAAGACTGCATAATGCACAGCAAACAGATAAAATATACGCGATTCTAGGAAAATAGTAAGAAATCTCTCAAACATCAATTCCCAATTGTGTTAATAGGACACAGCATATTGGGCTTGTTAGTTGAGCAGTTTTCTGCAGAGGTGCCGGAGCTTTGTTCAATAGGGTACTCTAGCCATAGACATATTAGGCGTATACATAGGAACCACAGTAGGTATTCACTCAGTGGGGATATGAATGCTACAAAAGCTTCTTCTGATTACCGTAAATAAAAAGTTGCACTTGGGCTGCAATAAAAGTCTAGCTGGCTCTAGGGTGCCCACTATGGCAACTAAAAAAACCCACAAGTTTCAAAGACAGTGTAATGCAAATCATGGCTGGTATCTATCAAATTTGCATTCCCATTTTGTTCATTATTTTGGGTCAAGTCCAGCTAGTCAACAAAAACTAAAGCGGATATTATCAGACAAGGCCATGGCATGGCCTCTGGGAAGACATGTCACCATTACAAAACCTATCCTCCTTGGTCTCAGGAATAAAAGGCAAGACAGATATGACGGCATTATTGATAGAGAATCATGGTGCTTGTGCATTTACGTGCTAAGAGGTGGACATCAGACAAGATGAAACGTACAGCGTGTTCTACTTTGTTCTGTCCGGCTCTTATATCCGTCAATGTAACAAAGAAGAGAGGGAAACAATGGCTGATGTTCCTACACTTCTGTGTCCCACGTACATCAGTTTGATAGTTTTCTATTTTGTATTCGTGGAACAAACCTTAAAGGGACGCTCCACGAAATGTTGTCAGATATCCTGATGTGTGAAGCTGTTGCATGGTAAGAGTCTAAGCCATGACCATTGATTTGGTGGGTTGTTGTGCAGTTCTTTAAGATGGGGCCTATTTTTGGCCACAGGAATGGTATGTAGCATGTCTGTCACTGGTGTGAATCATTCATCCAGCGACCTTTATATACTTTATATTGCAAAAGTAGTGGTTGTTTCCGGTTATGTAGTTATGTCCAACAAACATGGCGGTAGAAACGTCCAGCCACAGATGCCAGGATTGGTGGAAAGTTATATAGTGTTTGGTCTATACCAGCAATGACATGCATACAGGAACCGCATTCCCCACTGGGTGGAGCCAGGAGACAGAGCCCAGCCTTCCTGCCAAAGAAGTCAGGTTGGACACATACATTCACTGAGCTGGTACCTGTCTTTAGTGAGCCAGAGCGTCAAGTTGTTGCAATGGAGCTGCAAGGTAGTCCCGGCACCATCATGCAGGTCTTACAGAAGTGTTGCTGAACTGTTGCAACCATTACCCCGATATAGTTTATTGGGAGAAACGCGGTTTGAGGGGAACAATTCAATTGCGCCTACTGGCAACTTTAACATACAAGTGCCTTTGTGACCCTTGCGAACCCACCACCCATGGAGAATAATCCAGCAATGCTAATAATAAAAAATGGCTATTCCCTTTCTTATGTGTTGGATGATCTTAGAACCCTAAGAAGAACTTACCTGGACATGTACAGGGTTATTCACCAGGTACTGGTGAAGTGACACTACTAGTCCCAGCATGCTCAGAGTTCCTGGAATGTGCTGTGTTTCTCAACTCCATGAATTCCTGATCTCCTACTTGCTTGAGTCAGCAGGAACTTATACTTAATGCAAATTCCGAGAGGCAAAAGTATAAAGCCAAATTATGCAAATTCTCTTTATAATGGGGCTACGTTTACTTCTTACTTCCGCTCTCCATGCCCCAAGGGAGGCTCAGGAGGGCGTTCAGTGGGCGCAGGTGCAGAAACTTTCTTCCGTTTCTTCTAAGAAGCTCTCTCAGTAGACATATGTTCTTTACGGTGAGTTCACACGTTCAGTTTTTTCAGAGGTAATTTTTGAGGTCAAAACGGGGTGTGGATCATAAATGGAGAAAAATGACAGTCAGCATTTTGGGGGGGCGCAATCCTGTCTTAAGTTTGTCTTCAAGAACTGCATCCGAAACCTGAGTGTGTGAATCCTCCCTGCAAATAACAACACTCTTTACCAATGAAGCCGCCACCAAAAAAAAAAAAGAAAAGTTGGATAAGTTTCCATTGGAAACTCTGTTAATACTAAGGGGGCTGTGCGAACTTGTGTGACGACATATCAAGAATTTCATTTTGCCTGTGGACAGATTGGGAAGCGGGGAGCGGGCCTGGCTGGGATTAAGTTGAGCTCTGCTGAATTATAGAGGGAGCGCAGGCCGGGCTATTTTTGTTTATGTCTAAATCCTTGATGGGAAAGACTATATGTCTTCCAATTATCTCTCCGCAACCCTTGTGCTAATCCACCAAAATGTGACCAGTTTAACAATAGCTCACAGGTCTCAAAGTCACATGAACCAACAAACGTTTATGTAAATTCTAAACCTCCTTCCCTCAATCTTTACTAACATCCTTGGGGGAAAAAAAAAAATGCCCCCCCCCCCTTCTTGCTTCTGCTATACTTCCCTGTGTGGCAGCGACGGTCAGCTCCCCGGACTAGTTGGCTTGGTATTTTATCATACTATATGATATAGCGGTCCTGATAGCGCACGTTCACACAGTTGAATCTAACGCTCATTTTGAGGCAAATTCCACGTCAAAGTCAGTGCCAGATTCCAGAGAATGAAGCAGGATGCTGAAAAATATAAGTGTCGTCCTCAATCTTGCCACGAATTATAGAGCTGATCAGCTGCAGAACTGCGATACAAGACACGTGACAGAGGTCCAGAAAATGAAGCGGAATCTGAGGGCGGATGTCTGCCACAATTCCTCTTCATTTTCCAATGTTTGAACGGGACCTTATGACACATGTACACGATCGGGATTTACATGGAGAAAATCTTCATGGATATGTACGAAAACCCATGCGAAAAAATCCACATCAACCACGCAGATGTTCATATATGTAAAGGCAGATTTTGAAGATGGATTTTTAAAAATCCACACTAGAAAAAGAAATAAAATTGACATGCACCATAAGTCAAATTTACACACAGAAAAAAAATCTGCATAATGCAGATATCTCGTTGATTTTTATGAAAATTTAGGGTGCAGATTTTCCACCACTGATTGGCCGCTGCAGTCACATGCTTCACAGGTCAGCTGCAATGGACAACAAGGACAGGTGATTACTTTTTTTTTTTTTTTTTTTTTTATATGTTGCCCAGCCTCCTCTGAGATTTGTCCACTTCCTGGACAACCCCTTTAAGGGGCTGAAAACCCATTTTTATATACCCTATAGAGCGGGGTCGAGACACCATTTTTGTCGCTTATCTCTAGAGAAACAACAGTACAGGCTATCTGAACCCTGTCTTAGACAATCATGCTATTCCTATAGATATAACATTGTATGGTGTATCCAACACAGGGGTATCCAACAGGGGTTTTTGAGATTGTAATATTGATGCCTTACCCATAGGATCACGTTGGTGGGGGTCCAGCAACCAAGACCCCCTATGATCTCTTTGAAGGGACCACAATGTTCGGGTAAGTACTGGGGCCTCTTCACTGATTACCAAGCACAGTGACATACATTGTATAGTGGTGGTGCTCGGTATTACAGTTCAGCTCCAATTACTTGAATGGGACAGAGCTGCAAACAGGCCATGTGACGGATGTGCACAACTGTGCAGTGAAGTAGAAGCGGCGTTCGGCTTTGAGCACCTGATTTGCAGATATCCTGGGTATAAGACCCCCACCGATCAGATATTGTGACCCATCTTAAGGAGAGGGCATCAATATCCAAGAAATCCCCTTTAATATGCATACCATTTGAATAGAACAGAAAGAATAAGCAGGAATTGGAGATCAGAGATTGGCAGGATCACAAAGAAGAAATGAACAGGTAATTCTGCAAAATGAGAACAGTGCCGAATATGCATTTAGCATTATAGACCGTGATGAAAACGACATCTATACAGCATGCTGGGAGCTGCAGGGTCGCAAACTGTAGACTACCGGTCTGAGCTATCCTCACATGTGGTCAAACAGATGTCCCACTTTAAGTCACTTTCTGGAATGTCGGCACTTGTAAGAAACTAACAAAAGGATTTTCTCAGATCATAATGGCTTGGAATAAGCATTTTTATTTTTGGCTAGCCTTATAAAACATCAAAGTTTATGAAGAATTACAGGGAGTGAGCAAAGCCCTGCCCAACCACCCTCGTAACTCATCTTGTCAAGGACGGGTCCTCAGCCCAGCCTGTCATCTATTTTCTAAGTAAATACCATAACTATCACTTTAGTGGACGACAGTCAATGCTGGCACAGAAATCACAGTGCCCGGGTGGTCAGTATAGGATTTATAGGACTAGGCTTCTGTGCTATATAATAAATCCAAGTCCTCCTTAAAATCAAAGGAGTCTACAGTTTAATAGGAGTTAGGTGCAATACCAGACATAACCCATGGACAATAGTGTCGCTGTTTGTGGATGAAAGCAGACATTTTTCTAATCTAAATAAAACTATCCATTTAAAGGGGTTTTCTGGGATAACTGGAAATCCCTACAGTAATCTGAAAACCCTCCTACTTTCTAAATGACTGCCTACTCTTATGTGATCGCCCCAGGGACATTTTCTGATTATCTGGTGACGATCCGGTGACCCCCCCCCCCTCTTAAAGACTCTTAAAGGGGTTTTCCAGGACTTAATTGAGGACCTATACTTAGGATCGGTGATGTCATTAGTGATTGTCAGGAGTCTGACACCCAGGCCCCCGGCCAATCAGCTGTTTGAAGAGGCTACAGCACTCAGGCAAATGCTTCATTACTTACCAAGCACAGCGACATACATTTGTGCTGTGGCTATACTTGGTATTGCAACTCAACTCATTCAATTGAATGGGACTCTGCTGCCTGCGACCAAGTCAATGTGACCGATGAACGTGACAACATATGACCTGTGAAGCAGAAAGTGTCGCTGCCACTTTAAACAAGTGATCCATGGGAGTTGCGGATATCGGGCCCCTATGGATCTTCAATTGATGACCTATCCTAAGCCTAGGTGATCAACAAAAAAGTCCTGGTAAAGCCCTTTAAATGACTAAGTGGGGCAATTCCCATACAAATAGTGTCACACTCTCAACATCAGAGTCAGATGACCCAGGACACGCTTGTAAAAAGCTGGAAATGTTTTGCTTACTAGTATTGAGTCTCATATTGAATGACAGAATGACAAATGAGTCAAGAGAAATGTCAGTGGCAGTGCGTCAGTATACGACACCTACACACTGTTACTCTGACTTTCACCCATTGACACAATGCCATGACAAGAACGTGACGCCAGTTCTTTTCGATCCCATTACTAGAGCCAATGCTCAATTTTAACATAAACCAGTGTCATGTCAGCCATGAACATAGTCCTGACATGTGATTACCCCCCAAAATAACCTGAACGACTAACTGGAGATAGCAGGGAGTATTAATAGCTGCCATGATGGACAGCTCTCCAGGAACCTCAAGCCTCAAGTACAAGGAGATCCTCAGGATGATTCAGAGTCCACAAGACATTCAACCTACAGGTGGTCATAGACATTATACAAACGCTGGCCAGATTTGCCAATTTCAGCCGGCTTTCACTCACCGACTACGTTTAGATGAACGGAGTGGCTCGCACCGCAAGTTCTGTGACTGAATCAGCTTCTTGTGTACCTGTTGATACAGTCACTATAGCATTGGGCTGGAATCACAAAGGGCAACGTCTTAATATGACAAATCGTATCCTAAATCCATACAAAGGGATCATATCATTGGACTCCTAGAAAGTCCTTGCTGTGGCGTCACAGACATGAATTGCACCTTTACACTCTATTCACATCAAGTTTTTTTTTTTTTTTTTACATCCGTTTAGCAGGTGCAAAAAACAGGAGCACAAAAGGTAGTATACACTGATCTCTATATAAAACGGATGTAAGAACGTGGTGTGAACAGACCCTTACGCTGAAACTTCACTTCTCAACCACCCTAATAAAGGGACTGTGCCAATGTGACAAGTTATGACTTATTTGGTGGTGTGGCTCCTTGTACCCCGGTCACCCAGATAGACTGCTACTCCAGTGGGACTATCATAGACAGTCGAACACTGTACTTGGCTTCTGTTTGGCTGTACCCTTGGGGATGACCAGGGCGGCAAAGCGACTGCTGCCCCATTTACATAGGGGTACATTCTCATAGGAATTTGGCATGGCTGGTTGCAGATAAAGGAGGCAACAAAAAATGAACTTTTCAACCATACACAGTTTAGGTTCCTTGTGTTGTTAGGGTATATCGTTCAATAATACAAAAACAATTACATAAATATAAATAGGGCACCTAATTTTACTGTCATTTCTGCGTGCTTGCATGTCGTCCAGCGCCAGATCACGTCACTACACCCCAGCTGCTGAAGCGATACACCATCTATGGTAGCCTCACCACACACTGCACAAATGACTGGTGACTATATGGTGCCCACCATGTTTGAGGGTTGGAGACCCCCTTTAAGTCTTCTGACTGAGTGCTATAGGCAACATCTCCACTTTGCGTTAGCCATAGTCATTGTCAGTAGACATAATGACTACCAGCAATGAAGTGGTTACTATGTAACCACAACAAGCCCGGCAGTGCCACGTCCATCTTGGTCTGCAAAAGCTCGCCTGCACAATGCCCCCTGACCACTGACTGCATACAGTGTCCCCAGCAGCATTGCCCCCTAACTGTCACCAGCCGGGGCTGCATTTGCTTACCTAGTGCGGTCTTCAGCTTCTTACGACTCTCTTCCAGCCGCCCGCTCACCACAGACACTGTACGCTATGAACGTAAGAAGCGCCACGGCTCCAAACCCTGCCGGCATAGACAATACACACTCCTTACGTAATGTACGTAATTGCCGCCAACTCTTCACCTTCCAGAATACAGATGCACGGAAATCATAGCAGCAGTGACGCGATACTGTGCAAGAATCGCGCTGATTGGATATTTTTCACGGACTGGCGGCGTTCTATTGGCTGGTTACAAGAGGCGCTGAATTTGATTGGCCAGAGGTTGATCAGTGAGCTCCGTGATTGGAGGGTAGATCAATTGACTAGCTGAAGCTTGTGTTTTGGGCTCAGATACAGGCGCTTGATGTGCCTGGAGCTGACAGCTGCGAGAATTACAATGGGGCTGCAGCAAATAAATTCAGAGGTTTTGTGAGAGAAATACAGAGAAGGCTGAACTACAAAATACCTAGTACAATATCCACTGACATGGAGACAGAGGAAACCATAAACGAGAGACTACTATATACAACCGCTTTTATTACACTTAGACTTTTTACCTCAGAGCAGGGTATACATATATCTATATCTATTTATACAGTGGCATAACTAGGAATGGCGGGGCCCCATGGCGAACTTTTGACATGGCCCCCCCCCCACCACCACCTTCCTGACCGACACCAAAGACCTTGACCGACCGAACCCCCCCGCCGCAATCCTGTGCGATCTATTATGTCCCTCGGTGGCCCCTGCACACAGTATTATACCCCATTATGGCCCCTGTACACGGGATTATGCCCCATAATGAACACTCATGCACAATTATTATACTTTGGGGTATTTTCAGACCCCAGAGTATAATAATTGGAGACCCAGGAGGGAGATACAGACATTAAAGGGGCTCTATCAGCAATATCATGCTGATAGAGCCCCACATATGCCTTTTTAAAGGCTATGCACGCATATGTGGGGCTCTATCAGCATGATTTTGCTGATAGAGCCCCTTTAAAAAAAAGTTACCTGTCTGCGGCTCCGCTGCAGTCTTTGGCCATCTTTAATAACGCACGGATGTCACATGACATTTCATGCCCTCCCTCCATCTGCCCCCAGTTTCATGTCCTCCCTCCATCTGCCCCCAGTTTCATGCACCCCTCATCTCTACCCCCATTTTCATGTCCTCCCCTCCATCTCTGCCCCTAGGTTACTGTAGCTCCTCAATTGCTCCACACACACATACATACACACTCACACACACACTCTCCATTCTGCATCTCACATCCCCCCTCCCCGCCAGTACAATACAATACACAGAGCGCCCCCTGACTACTATTAGACAGTCATTAGTAACAGCAATTGCAGGCAAGTCTGAATACAAACAATGTGTAGAGTACTGATCCATCTACAGACACTGACCTCCCCCTCCTCCTAAGGGTGCATGCACACTACGTAACGCTGGGCGTGTATGAGAGCCGTACACGCCGGCGTTACAGCAGGGCTGCCGAACACTTCCCATTCACTTCAATGGGAGTGCTCGTAAACGCCGCTGTTACGAGCGCTCCCATTGAAGTGAATGGGAAGTGTTCGGCAGTCTGCTGTAATGCCGGCGTGTACGGCTCTCATACACGCCCGGCGTTACGTAGTGTGCATGCACCCTAATACACAGATAGCAGGACACTGACCTCCCCCTCCTCCTCATACACAGATATCAGAACACTGTCCTCTCCCCTCCTTCACACCACACATACAGTGGGGCAAAAAAGTATTTAGTCAGTCACCAATAGTGCAAGTTCCACCACTTAAAAAGATGAGAGGCGTCTGTAATTTACATCATAGGTAGTCCTCAACTATGAGAGACAAAATGAGAAAACAAATCCAGAAAATCACATTGTCTGATTTTGTAAGAATTTTTTTGCAAATTATGGTGGAAAATAAGTATTTGGTCACCTACAAACAATCAAGATTTCTGGCTCTCACAGACCTGTAACTTCTTCTTTAAGAGTCTCCTCTTTCCTCCACTCATTACCTGTAGTAACGGCACCTGTTTAAACTTGTTATCACTATAAAAAGACACCTGTGCACACCCTCAAACAGTCAGACTCCAAACTCCACTATGGTGAAGACCAAAGAGCTGTCAAAGGACACCAGAAACAAAATTGTAGCCCTGCACCAGGCTGGGAAGACTGAATCTGCAATAGGCAACCAGCTTGGATGGAAGAAATCAACTGTGGGAGCAATAATTAGAAAATGGAAGACATACAAGACCACTGATAATCGCCCTCACCCTGGGGCTCCACGCAAAATCTCACCCCGTGGGGTCAAAATGATCACAAGAACGGTGAGCAAAAATCCCAGAACAACGCGGGGGGACCTAGTGAATGAACTGCAGAGAGCTGGGACCAATGTAACAAAGCCTACCATCAGTAACACACTACGCCGCCAGGGACTCATATCCTGCAGTGCCAGACGTGTCCCACTGCTTAAGCCAGTACATGTCCGGGCCCCGTCTGAAGTTTGCTAGAGAGCATTTGGATGATCCAGAAGAGTATTGGGAGAATGTCCTATGGTCTGATGAAACCAAACTGGAACTGTTTGGTAGAAACACAACTTTTCGTGTTTGGAGGAAAAAGAATACTGAGTTGCATCCATCAAACACCATACCTACTGTAAAGCATGGGGGTGGAAACATCATGCTTTGGGGCTGTTTCTCTGCAAAGGGGCCAGGACGACTGATCCGGGTACATGAAAGAATGAATGGGGCCATGTATCGTGAGATTTTGAGTGCAAACCTCCTTCCATCAGCAAGGGCATTGAAGATGAAACGTGGCTGGGTCTTTCAACATGACAATGATCCAAAGCACACCGCCAGGCAGTGGCGGATCCAGGGTTTGCGGGGCCCTGGGCAATTGACTTTGGCGGGGCCCTACTTACTGGGAGTCTCGCACTTCTAACCTGTACTTCCCAACTGTTGAAGACTAAAAAGAGGGAACAAAACGTGCGGCGCTCGCAGCGCGCCACAGCAAATTAGGCCCCGCCCACTTTTATGTTGACTCCACCCATTCTCATTCAATTTTCATGTGATTCCACACAGTATAATCCTCCTACAGTCACCCGTAAATTATATCTCCCCCCATTTTCATATACACCCTTCATCTACGCCTAGTTTCATGTCCCCCCCCTCTATCTCTGTCTCCAGTTTCATGCCATTCTCCCCCTTTATCTGCCCAGTTTCATTCCCCCCCCCCGTCTCTGCCCCAGTGTCATGCCGTTCTCCCCCCTTCATCTGCCCCAGTGTCATGCCGTCCCCCCCCTTCATCTGCCCCAATGTCATGCCATCCCCCCCCTTCATCTGCCCTAGTGTCATGCCGTTCTCCCCCTCCATCTGCCCCAGTGTCATGCCGTTCTCCCCCCCTCCATCTGCCCCAGTGTCATGCCGTTCTCCCCCCCTTCATCTGCCCCAGTGTCATGCTGTTCTCCCCCCCTCCATCTGCCCCAGTGTCATGCAGTTCTCCCCCCTCCATCTGCCCCAGTGTCATGCCATTCTCCCCCCTCCATCTGCCCAAGTGCCATGCCATTCTCCCCCCTCCATCTGCCCCAGTGTCATGCTGTTCTTCCCCCCTTCATCTGCCCCAGTGCCATGCCATTCTCCCCCCTCCATCTGCCCTAGTGTCATTCTGTTCTTCCCCCCTTCATCTGCCCCAGTGTCATGCCATTCTCCCCCCTCCATCTGCCCCAGTGTCATGCCATTCTTCCCCCTCCATCTGCCCCAGTGCCATGCCATTCTCCCCCCTTCATCTGCCCCAGTGTCATGCCATTCTCCTCCCTCCATCTGCCCCAGTGTCATGCCGTTCTCCCCCTCCATCTGTCCCAGTGCCATGCCGTTCTCCCTCCTCCATCTGCCCCATTGCCATGCCGTTCTCCCTCCTCCATCTGCCCCATTGCCATGTCGTTCTCCCTCCTCCATCTGCCCCAGTGCCATGCCGTTCTCCCTCCTCCATCTGCCCCAGTGTCAAGCCGTTCACACTCACACACACACTCACCATTCCTCGTTCCCTCGCAGCTCTCTCCCTCAGACACATATTGTAGCCGCGATGTGATGACGTCATCACATCGCGGCTACAAATGCCGGAGGCCCGGAGCTCAGCGTTAAAGCCGGAGCTGAGCTGTGACAGCTCCGGCTTTAAACGCCTATGTATTTCATCTCATCGGCGTCCTACCGCCGATGAGATTAAATACATAGGCGTTTAAAGCAGGAGCTGTGAGCTCAGCTCCTGCTTTAACGCTGAGCTCTGTTGGAGTCGGGACATGCCGACCGGGACCATTTTGTTAGGTCCCGGCCGCGCCGCGGGGCCCCGCTAAGCGCGGGGCCCCGGGCGGTTGCCCGGCTCGCCCGGCCCTGGATCCGCCCCTGCCGCCAGGGCAACGAAGGAGTGGCTTTGTAAGAAGCATTTCAAGGTCCTGGAGTGGCCTAGCCAGTCTCCAGATCTCAACCCTATAGAAAACCTTTGGAGGCAGTTGAAAGTCCGTGTTGCCAAGTGACAGCCCCAAAACATCACTGCTCTAGAGGAGATCTGCATGGAGGAATGGGCCAATATACCAACAACAGTGTGTGCCAACCTTGTGAATACTTACAGAAAACGTTTGACCTCTGTCATTGCCAACAAAGGATATATAACAAAGTATTGAGATGAAATTTTGTTACTGACCAAATACTTATTTTCCACCATAATTTGCAAATAAATTCTCTGCATGGAGGAATGGGCCAATATACCAACAACAGTGTGTGCCAACCTTGTGAAGACTTACAGAAAACGTTTGACCTCTGTCATTGCCAACAAAGGATATATAACAAAGTATTGAGATGAAATTTTGTTACTGACCAAATACTTATTTTCCACCATAATTTGCAAATAAATTCTTACAAAATCAAACAATGTGATTTTCTGGATTTGTTTTCTCATTTTGTCTCTCATAGTTGAGGTCTACCTATGATGTAAATTACAGACGCCTCTCATCTTTTTAAGTGGTGGAACTTGCACTATTGGTGACTGACTAAATACTTTTTTGCCCCACTGTACATACACACTCACACACAGACACACACACTCTCCATTATACATCTCACATTAATCCCTCCCCTTCAGTACCTAGCACCACATCTCTCCTTCTCTTCATCTCTTGCAGGACTGCACGGGCTATAAAGACATGCCCACCTAGTCATGTGACGGCTGACGTCACACAAGGTCCTTCAAGCTTTCCCCCGCTCTCATCGCAGTTACAACAGTTTGTCTGTGATAAGAGCGGGGTAGCAGGGGTAGCTGTCGTCAGGCCCCCTAATGTCCCAGGTCCTGTGGCAGCTGCCTCTGCTGCTATGGTGGTAGTTACGCCACTGCATCTATATACACACCATATATATCACATAGCCAAAGCCAAGGTGCTAGCTTAAAGAAGTTTTCCAGGATGACACATTTTTGGCAAGGAGGCCGAGGAAGGAGAACAAAAAGACAAAACCCATACTGACCGGTCACCCATGCTCTAATGTCTCCCACCGCGGTCTGGTCCTGCCGCTTCAGGGTCTTGTTTTTGGCAGAACTCGTCGCATATGACTGCTGCCTAAGTAAAGGAACCAGGATGTTACTCGCAAACGTCACCTGTGACATCCAGGTTTTTTCCTTATGTCACTTGTTGGATTCAGGGGTCACATGTGGCAAGGACTTCCGCCAAAACAAGACCCAGGAGCAGCAAGACTGATCTGCAGTGGGTTAGTTTGTTTTTTTGGGGTTTTTTTGTTTGTTTTTTTAAATGTAGATTGTGAGCCCCACATAGAGCTCACAATGTACATTTTCCCCTATCAGTATGTCTTTGGAATATGGGATGGAAATCCAGGTTAGTTTGTTTTTTACATCTTCCCCAATCTCCTTGCCCAAAACAAGTTATTCTGGACAACCCCTTTATGGCTAAGTTCACATCTGTTAGAGACTCCACCACAGAAACTGCACAGAGGACTTTTCTCTCTGCCAGTTTCAGTTTAAAACCGACAGACTCCATTATAGTCTATAGGGGTCCGTCGGTGTCCACGAGTAACCGCTGATTTATCGGTCCAGGTCTCTGTCATTCAGGTCCCCTGGAAATTCCAAACAACTGAGAACTGTGTGCAAATGTGAAACTAGCCTAAGTGCACACTTGTGAACACTTGGGGGCGGGGGGGTCATACCAGTGCTCGTTGGCCAGTTTCTGTTTTCTGCCCCGCGAAACTGAACAGGAGACGGAAACCCGACGGTTAGTTTTCAAACCTATTCACTTGAATGGGTTTGCAAAGGTGACCGCCTTTGTGCATCTTCTGCCTGTCCGCAGGGAAACTGTTTTTTGTTTTTTTTAACCGGACACAAAGTCAGACATGCATGACTTTGTGTCTGGCTAAAAAAAAATGGTGTCCCTGCAGACAGGCCGAAGGCGTACATGGATTTAAAATTGACCGCTGGGTTTTCGTCCAGTTTCGGCGAGGCTGAAGACGGAAACCCAATGGAATGCACACACCGGGCGCAAGTGTGAATGAAGCATTAAATGTATTTTTTGGGTCTGTATAATTACAATTATACTAAATTTAAATACTTTTTGTTGTGTTTCAACAAAAAAAATACTTTTAAAAACCTTTTTTGTGTCCTCTTTTTTTTTTTATTGTTGGAGTTGTGTTAGACTTTGTTTTTTCAGGGGAGATCCGCAGTTCTTGTTGTTACTATTTTGGGGTAGATATGACTTTTTGATCATCTATTATTTCATTTTTGCGGGTGGCTAGACGTTCAAAACAGCATTTTGCCCACAGTAAAAAAAAAATAAAAAAATCACTGTTTATTGTATATGTATCCACAGGAGTTTTTTATTATTATTTTTGTTAGTCTCCTTATACATCTCCAATAAAAAAAAAAAAAAAAAAAGATTTCAAGGGAAACTGTCATTGTTAGATATCACTACCGGCTCCTTCTGACCTTATGGCATGGCAACCATCACTCGCCAATGAAGCCATCAGTTTGAGCGTCTAGTGACCATGGGAACTGAATGCTAATCCTCCTTAGCAGCCTATCTAAAGCAGGTAATGGCCTCTTTACCATTGCTTGAAAGCCCTCTGAGACACTATCTCTAGTGCCTAATTTTCTTGTTCTTAGCTACGTCTTCTCCACCCCCTGGATTTGTTGCTGTGTATAAGTACACCTCTCTAGTCAGACTTCTCCTTAGACTCTTGCCTCCGTTTATGGGTACCCTACTGGTTGTGAAGATCATCTCACTCACCATCTGGTTCTGATCCACATCTTCTGTCTGACTGATCCTTTAGGCAGAATTAGGTATAAATTTTGATAGAACCTTATGCAAAAAAATCTGCCTCTGATTTGTTTTCATGGGAGGCCAATGCTTCTGTCTGTACAAGCTGCTTGTACATTCCTCAGAGAATGTAAGCTCTTGCGAGCAGGGCCCTCATTCCTACTGTTTGATATGTTTATTTCTTTATCACATTGTAATGTCTCATATTGTCTGTTCATGTGTCCTCTGATCTGTAAAGTGCTACGGAATATGCTGGTACTATATAAATAAAGTTTATTTATTATTCTTATTCTTATTATTATTCTAAAAAATTCAGATAATCTTAAAAATAAGCGTCCACACCGAATTCTGGCAAATTCTGCCCAAACCTCCCATCAAAATGAATGGGAATAGGAATTGTTTCTGCTGACAACAGGAAGCTTTCCAAGCGAATTTTGCTTATCGGGTACTGCCGCAAAATCTCCCATGTGAACTTACCCTTAGGCTCTACATCTTGACTTCACATCCGTGTCAGAGATTCCGTGTCCACCTGCAATCAGAGGATGAAATAAAAGTCAACTTTTTTTGTATTTCAGTTTAAAACTAGTGATGAGCGAGTACTGTTCGGATCAGCCGATCCAAACAGCATTGAAATGAATGGACGTAGCCGGCACGTGGGGGGTTAAGCAGCCGGCCCGCGTCAAAGCGGAAGTACCAGGTGCTTTCATTCATTTCAATGCGTGCGTGCTGTTCGGGTCGGCTGAACCAAACAGTACTCGCTCATCTCTATAAAACAACAGACTTCATTATAGGGGTCTGAGGGTCATAAGCCTTCATATGTATCCCTATTGAAGTGATCCACTTGTCCGTTGTTCTGGTCCTCTGACAGACCAAAAGAATGGACAGCCCAGTACGCTTGTGAACTTAGCCTCAGTCAGTACAAGACTGACAAGGTTCCACTACCTAATAGTATGCTTCATTTTTCCCGTGGTGGTGCTGAGGGTGAATTAAACAATTGTGGCCAGACCCCCCCCCCCTACCCCAACTACAGTTGTTCACTGGGGGTCACAAGCAGTTTTGTTGCTAAACACAGTGTTCTCCAGCAGGCAGTGTTTTCCCACAGATAGGGCTAGACTTGCTAATCTGACAGGCAGACTGTTGAGCTGTCAAAGACATCTACGTCTCAGTCCTGATTGCTTCCTTGCACATATCCGCAGTGTTTCTAATGAACCTGCCAAGGTGGAGATACTGTAAGAGTGCCAGGGAAAGATCCTCTGCCCTCGAAAACAGAACTCTATATTAAGACTGTGGCTACACTGCCAATTTTGCTTCACGTACTGTATGTGGGGTGGCAGCATAGTTCTGAACTGGTTAAAAATTTTAAATATCGGTCTATCTATACAAAAGACATGGTCAAAAGGTGGTGGATAGCCAACTAAAATCCGGTCTAATGCTGGCCATACACTTTAGGTAGCTGTTGAGCTATTCTTCTCCACAACCCCTTACATGTGCATGCTTAACTCAATGGAGAGATGGGAATAAGTCGCAGATACCTGACATAAACTGTCTTCTCTCTCCCTATTCAGAGCATAAGAAGGCTTGATCAAATCGAGCATGCATGTGTAATGGGTGATCAGAAGGACTAGCTCTTGGACGAACAAGTCAACAGCTGTTTAAAGTTTATGGCCAGCTTTAGAAAGGTTGTAGTTGGCTATCCACCCAATCATGACCATGACTTTTGGTTCACTACCTAGATTTGTACAAATCAGCTGTTACTGGCCATATTTTTTATTACTCAGTAGTGCCCCAGAGTGGGCCATAAAAAAAAAAACATTACTGAGATCTCCCTAAACACAATTTCCAGCAAGGGCAGGTCCAGTCTTCAGTTTACAACGCTACTTCCAATCACATGAACCAGGGGTCGTGACAATGCCATAACCCCTGGGTCTCTCATCTTCACCTTGCAGATTAGGACAATTTAAATTCCCTGGACAACTCCTTCATATAATAAAATAAATGAGTCGGACAACCCCTTTTAAGAGACCGTATGCTTGTGCAAGTGTGCCTTCCAATTTTAAAACAGTGACAACACATCTACTGGTCATATGGCCATGCTGTATCTCAGTCCCACTGAAATGAGTAGGGCCAAGTTGCAATATCAAGCACATGAACTATACAATATACAGCACTGTGCTCAGTGTGTAATGGAGAGGCTGCAGCGTCTTCAAAACGCTGACTGGTGAGGCTGTTAGGTGTCGGATCTTCATCAATCTGAAATTGCTGGCCTTAGGTCATTAATATCATAAATCTAGAAAACCCCTTTAAGCTAAGGCCCCACAGGATGTCCTGTGGCAAAAAAGTGCTGCAGGAAAAATTACGTCGGCAACGCATTGCGGTTCTTCCTGCAGTGCTTTAGACAGAATGTTTGTAGAAGTTTCCTCTGCAGACTTTCTTTGTTTTTTAGTTTATGTAGATTGTGAGTCCCATATAGGGATCATAATGTACATTTTTCTCCTACCAGTATGTCTTTGTAGAATGGGAGGAAATCCACGCAAACACGGGGAGAGCATACAAACTCCTTTCAGATGTTGTTCCTGGTGGGATTCGAACCCAGGACTCCAGCACTGTAAGGCTACAGTGCTAACCACTGAGTCACCGTGTTGCCCCCCTCTGCAGACTTTCTGTTTCAATTATACCTATGGGGAAACCAACGGCATTTCCGTAGGTATAATTGACATGCTGCGATTTCTAAAACTTCGCCGGTTTTGGGATTTGCTGCGTATCGGCACTACGGTTTTTACCGCAAAGTAGGCATGGGATTCACTAGAATCCTATCCACTTTGCCCTTACTGTGAAACGCCGCAATTTTTTTCACGTATACGCCACAGGCAAATTTTTGTCTTGTAGGGCCCCTACCTTAGGTGGCCATGTAGCCATAGCCTTAGAGATAAGGGGTACACAGGCCAGATTGGGACACTTTGACTGAACTTTAGCTATATACTGTATGCAACAATCGACAAGGCCTAATGGGACCATCTTCAGCAAGTACTGGAAGCATTTGCCGCTCGAGGCAGCCAGATGTCAAATTCCTTCCAACTTCACAAGTGATAATACAGAGAATAAATTGTAATGCTAGATCACAAGGGCAAAAAGGCAAAGGTGTGAACAGGAGTGTTATTCCTACCGCCCAGTAATGGAATAACTGAGCTGTCCTCAGTTATAATCCAGGAATGGATACCAGATAGAAGTCTGAGTCATAAATTTACTCGCCCACACCCCCCAAAAAAACAACTTTTAGATAATCAGATGCAGTAGAGTGAAACATTTACAACAAAAATTACATCAATATCTGATCGGTATGGGGTCTGCCACCTGGGACCCCCGCTTATCAGCTGTTTCAAGAGGCTGCACTAGAGCTAAGCTCCAATACCAAGCAGAGCCCCTATGATACATACAGCACTGTGCTTAGTATTCAGTGTAGAATGGTGCACTTGCACCAGGAGTATAATGATCGGAGGGCCAGGGGAGGTGAGGGAACATAAAATACACTATTACTTGCCTCTCCTTCACTCTGGCGGTCTGCAGGCCTGTTTATTGATGTCCCAGACGTCACGTGGGCCAGGCCATCGCTGTTGTGCATAGTGACGCAGGCCTGGCTCACTGATGTCTGATCCAACATTGAAGATGGCCAAAGTAGTGGGAAGTGCGTTGGAGCCAAGGAGAAGTAAGTAACATTGTTTTCTTTGGGTTTTCATTGGGTCTTCAATCATTATAATTTGGGGTCTGAAAAGATCCCAGAGTATAATGATTGTTCATAGGTGGTTCCCAAATGGGGGCATAATAGTGTGTGCAGGGGCCACTATAGGGCATAATACTGTGTGCAGGGGCCACTATAGGGCATAATAGTGTGTACAGGGGCCACTACCGAGCATAATAATGTGTGCAGTGGCCACTATGGGGCATAATAGTGTGTGCAGTTTCCACTATAGGGCATAATAGTGTGTGCAGGGGCCACTACCGAGCATAATAGTGTGTGCAGTGGCCACTATGGGGCAAAATAGTGTGTGCAGTGGCCTCTATGTGGAATAATAGTGTGTGCAGGGGCCACTATAGGGCATAATAGTGTGCGCAGTGGCCACTATGGGGCAAGATAGTGTGTGCAGTGGCCACTATGGGGCAAGATAGTGTGTGCAGGGGCCACTACGGAGCAAAATAGTGTGTGCAGAAGCCACTATGAGGTAAAATAGCGTGTACAGGGGCCACTATGGGGCATAATACTGTGTGTAGGGGCCACTATGGCACATAATAGTGTGTGCAGGAATGCGATATGTGCGTAGGCAGGGGGCCATGTTAAATGTTCGCCTTGGGGCCCAGCCATTCCTATGCCACTTATGCCACTGATACCAAGATAATCATGATAGCCCTTACAGATCCCAAGCTATTTGCTGTTGAAAACAATGTTCTATATTGAGATGCCAATGCAGATCTCAATTCCTGACAGCGTTTTTAGCAGTGAATCACTCCAAATCTGTAAGGGCTATCATGATGATTCTTATTCTTATGTAACACCCCTTTGAACATAACTGGAAAGTTATTAGCGCTGTGACCGATGTTTATTATTGTCGAGGTCGCAGCATCAAAATAATTGCACCAAACACTTATACAGCACATAAACAGTCAGCAATAAAGTTAACATTTTTTCACTGTCCCTATCCTTTCCATATCTAATCTTTATAGAGTAAAACATGCCAACCATCTCTCTAGCAATATCAGTTACACACTAAAATGAGAACAATAATGATTATTAGTTGAGATGATTGTATAAAACATTACTGACTGTTTTTTTTTTCAATAATATGGGAACTGCACCATGAAAATGAACTCATTTGAGCAAGGCAATGCATGCATGTGATCAGTTTAGGTTTCCTATTGATAAGGTCAAAGCCACGTTTATGACTAATTGACCTATAACCCTGGGTAACTGTCGTTGTCCTAATTAATTAGGCTGAGTGCCAGGCAGTGAAGAAGTCACACCACTCTATATGTTGGTATTAGTTCCTCTCTCAACCAAGAAGGAAATACTGAAAAAAACACTTTTATTTAAGACCACGGGGGTTAAATAGTAGCAGAGAAAGTAAGAGAGATAACAACAACGTAAGTTTTCATATTCATTCCTGATTAGTATGGTACATCTCAATCAAACAGCAGTTCCATATATAGCCAGCTACTCCCGGTCCTGCGTGGTAACCTTGGGGAGCTGTCTTCTGGCAGCAAGCCAAGCATTTGTTTTTTTTGTACCCATCCTGAATGTAGGCGTCATCTTATCATATAAAATTATACCAGTTTCAAGCACAAGCAACTATATCTAGCATTCAGCTTTTAAGGATAACAATGCTTTTCATACATTACATGATTATAATCTTCACACTATCACGGATGACATCCTGCTGGAGCACATGACTGTCCTGTTTCTATTCCCCAATGACAGATGGCATTCATAGGTGGGTCAAAGTACCCAATCCCAATTGGGGATCATGGCAGTTAATGGGTTAATATGTAAGTCCTCTGTAAGACTCCATGCATACGAACGTATCATGTTATCCATGTGCCGTTTAATCTTGGCCTGGCTACATGCACACGACCATAGCCTAAGCAAGGTGTGGCATATCTGCTAGATAAGTGGACAGAAGATGGCAGCAAAGTAGCTCTGTCCTCTTCGCTTACACTACGTCTGTTGGAGGACTAGAACAACGGATAGAGGTGCTGATACATTGTGGATACATATGGAGCTCGCTGGACCCCATTGACTATAACAGGGTCACTTGGGTGTCCATTGTTAAAACTTAAATCAGTATAAGATAAAGTTGTCCCTTCGGGACTTTTTCGTTGAACCGATTTTAGGCAGACACTGCAATGGAGTCTTCTATAGAGACTCTGGCGCAGATGTGAATTTAGCTTTATACAATTTTTCACTATAAATATTGTCTGGAGCGTCACTTAAAAAATAAATAAATATATAAATAGGATTACAAGTTATCTGGGCCAGGCACGGGCTGGAGTTGTGTACTCATGACGTGAGATAAATATGAGTAGCAAAATTTTTGGGACAAAGCCAGGAGAGGATTTTGCAGAAGGGAGAAGTATAAAAAGCTTCCTTTAAATCTCCCATTCCTTTTGAAGACATTTTGGATGGGGGGGGGGGGGGGCGTTATTTTAAAAAATTGCATTCTTTTGGCAATGTGTGGACTAAATCCTAATCTAATCCCATTTGTTTACATTGTACTGTGCTTTGCTGTAGAATATCAGTGAGGATTCTACTGTGCAACCCAAACCATGAGTCTGACAAAGCTCAAGACATTTTGCAGTTGGGTGCAACGGTGGTAACATTGCACACATCTTGGGATGTGTGACTATGAAATCCAGCAGGCTTGTATATTCAGCAGCTGGTATGTTGCGATGGTGCAAGATTGTAACACTGTAATGTCGTAAACTAACGCCATGATCCAAGTTGCCAGGTAGGCCTATAGCCTTATGAAAAAAATTCTGCCAAGGTAAATAGCCTTCTGAAAGCAATCATCTGCTTTGGTAGTAAATAGTGAGCCCCCGATCCTGGTCACTGGTGAAACTATAGGGGTCAGAGCAGTGGCAGCTGCAACCAGGCAGAACACACTAGAGCTTGATAAACTTCTTTGATCTTTTTTCTGACAGCCTGAGCACCCTAAATTTATTCCCCCTGCCCTCTAGTGCACTGGAGTGAGAAGATTTATAATGCACAACCTTCTCCTGTCAGAGAGGAGAAATTTTACCTTTTAATGGCAAGCATAGAAGTTGGTAAGCAGCGTATAGTCAAGGAGGGATTCTGTAGGCGAGGCTGTGGCACAAATGGGGTACCGTTACTATGTATGGGCAATGACAGAAGTTGGGAAGCTTGTGTGACATTGATGTTATGGAGAAGTCTTCATGGCGGTCTGGGCCCAAATAGAGAAAGAAATATAAATATAAATACAGCTTAACATATACAGATGGAATGCAGTTGATGGCTGTAAGACGTTGCACAAGGGGCTGAAGCCAAGCTTTTGCACCACGACTCGTGACCCATTACTTACTCCCCACACACACGATCCTGACATCTCCCCTGCCCCAACTCCATATTCTTAAAAACATCCAAATACGGTATTTGGAAAGGGCTTGTATACCCCAGACACTATATGTTGTTGAAGTGGCGGATCCCTGCATTTGGGAACGTCATTTCTTCATATGTGTAATTACATAAAAGCTTTTATGGGTTCAGAAGTCGCTTTGTCGGCAGAATATTTGCTCGAAGCCAAATTCATTATGAATGAATCTATTTAAAAATGTATTTCTTATAGGATCCAAAAGACATTGTGTAAATGGTATGTTGTGTGATGCGCCAAGTATCTGCAATTATCAGCTTTACTATTACTTACCCTTTTAAGGAAAGGGGCAGGAAATTTAATAGGAGACATTGGAAAGCAAATTTGAGTGTATATTTCCATGCCTGTTCCTAGTTTATACTGCCCCCTGCTGCTCCAAAACATCTCGAACTGTTCATAAAATCTTCAAGTCTTGCAATGCCACCAGCAGACGGATGTGTGAATTACATCTTATGGGAATACTCATTCAGGTCAGTGGCCTGCCGAAAAAGTGGAGTAGAAAAAATAGATTTCTTTAATAAGATATATTACAAAGTTTCATATATCAACCTCTACTATTCATTTATGCAAAGATGTTTATAACCGGAGGTATGCTTTAAGGCCCCTTGCACAATACCATGTTCGGTCCGCCGGCTGTGATAGAATCACACGATAGGTGCATGGGTAACATACGAATATCATCCAAGTGGCACTCTTGCTTCCATGTCCCCTAAATAAATAGATGCCGTGGAAGCATGGCCGCAAAACCAGACAGGAATAGGACTTGTCCTAAGTTTTTCAGCTCGCACTGTTAGCCCGCTCATGGAACCTTGTAATACATGGTCGTATGCATGGGCTGACAGAAATAAATGGGTCAGTGTGCAGTCCAGGAAAAACCCAGATTTCACATTGAAATAGCACATGTTCTTCTTCAAGAGACCTAAGGCTGAGCGCCAACATTGCAGAAATTTAGTTTTTTTTCTTGCAGACTTTGCTGTGCTTTTTTCAATCTAAACTAAGAATGGCCACAAAAGGAATGGGAAATACGCTGACAAGCAAAAGGGTAACAATGTTTAGAACCTTTGATTTTCAGGCTCCATATCTTATCATTCTTTACAGCTTGGAACCTGAGACTACCATCATGTTATAGACAATCAGCTTGGCTATCTCATACATAAACTTGTCTTGTAACTATTTTACGTCTCACTAGTTATGGAGCTTCTTGTCATGTAACTTCATTGTTACTGTTTTGCTCCTAAAAATCTAAATTTAAATTTTTAATATTTTGTAATTCTACCTTTGGCTTTCAGCACTGCCTGAATCCTTCTAGACATGTTCTCAATCATATTCAGGCGTGTCTTGGCCAAAATCTGATTCCAGGTCTCTACTACGCATTCCCAATGTTGGTGCATACTGGTTAACTCACTTTGGTACGAATGCTTTTGCTTCAACTCACAAGTGTTGGACTGGGTTGAGGTCCGGGGACTGTGGGGGCCAGTCCAGCACCTCTACATTCTCAATGTACCACGTCTTCACTAATCTTGACACCTTTTTTCGGGCCACCATTTCAGGCTTGTGCAATGCACATCACATGGTGCTCGCATGGAAATGTGTGATCTCACTATTATGAAGCACACAAGTCACCTCCACTGTTGTGTTTGTCTCACCAGAACTGATAGACCTTGTGATGAGCCGACTTGTAGAATCCGATATTTTGCCTCAGCATCCACCTCTTGTCTTTTGAATGGGTGGACAGACTTAATTTTACATTCTTACAACTATCATGGCCCTCACATGATGCAGTTTGGCAATTTTCTTGGCCAATAGACCGCCATTGATGAGCTGGATGGTGCTGTTTCTCTGCCTTCTGCTCAATGCACGCCTGGCTTTGGCTCAAAAAACCACAACAAAAAAAAGCTGTCTTTCCACAATGTGGGGCCTCAGCCTAAAGGGGTTTTCCAGGCTACCAAGAAAACACAGGGGTGGCAAAGATGGTGTAAAATTATAAAATAAAAAAAATGATATTCACCTACTCACGGTCCTCCATTGTGGCAGCAGGTTCCCCATCTCCTCTGGCATTGGGACTCTCGGGTTGGAAATCCAAGGTCTGCAGCTGATCAATATGATCATTTTGTCCAATCACAGGCTTCAGCGGTCACATGTTTGGTACTGGTTTGTTATGTGCAGTGACGTCACCAGTGCCCATATATATAACTAGGAGGGGAGTAGGGAGTATAACTAGGAGGGGAGTGGGTGGGTACATTTATTATATTATGTACAAATAAGCTGGCACAAATTATTACTGAAATCTATACCAACTCCTAGCTGACATAGACTTCAGCATTTGGCATAGTTAACCCAAGACATGCCGCCCAATATTATACAATTTTGCCAGTTTTAACCCCCTACTTTCTTAAAGCCATAACTTTTTTTATTTTTCATTTTAGAGCCCTGAGGACTTTTTTTTTTTTTTTTTTTTAAGGGAGATCTTGTACTTCCTGATGGCACCATTTATTATTCCATATGATGGCCCAGGAAGGGAAAAAATACTAGAATGGGGTTTAAAAAAAAAAAAAAAAAAAAAAAAAGAAGTTGCACCATTTTCTTATGAGTTTTATTTCTATAACTTCCACACTGCAGTAAAAAATATTTGTTGCCCTTTTTTCTACGTGTTAGTATATAATGATGATACCAAATTTATATAGTTTTTCTTATGTTTTAAAGGGGAGGTCAAGTGAAGCCAAAGGGAGCTAAGCTGCCGAAATGATACCTGGCCACTATTTAAGGAGCAGAGCCAATTGCTCTTATTTCATGTGTAGTATGAGAATCGGAAGTGGCCCAATACAGTTGATCCATGCGGGGGCATGCTAGTGGCTTGCTCACTGACAGAAAGGCCATAAAAACAAAAATCCTGGACAATACCTCTTAAAAAACCTTAATAAAATTGAAAAACCCCTTATAATTCTATGTATTGCCATATTTTGAAACTTGTAACTTATTAGTAATAACGTGTATACAATTGTGTTAGGCTAAGGCTCTACATAGCGTCCGGAACAAAGAAAAACGGGAAAAACCCGTGGTGGGAACGCATCGCGTTTTTTCTTGCAGCACATTTCACAGAAAATTTGCAGAGGTTTCCTCTATAGACTTTCTGCTTCTATTATATAGGGTAACCGTCAATTTCCATAGGTATAATTGACATGATGCGATTTTCAAAACTACAATGGTTTTGGAAATTGCAGCATGTTTGCTGAGCATAAAACGCTGCTAATTTTTCTGCTGCTTTTCTGCCGTGTGCAAACCACAGCGATTACGCTTTTTTTTTTTTTTCCCAAGGCAAACTGTAGCTTTCGTAAAACTCGTTCAGAATGAGTTCGTAAAAATCAGATCCCATTGATTTCTATGGGTGCCGGCATACGCGCGTATGACATTGAAAGCAATAGGGAAAAAAACCCTCCCATTGATTTCAATGGGTAGCGCGCATATGCCGGCACCCAAAGAAATCAATGGGATCTAGTTTTCATGCGCTCATTCTGAACGAGTATTACATTCAGAATGAGCGGAGCGTAACTCCGTGTGCAGGCTCCCTAAAAGTAGAAAATTACTGTGAAACACATACACATTAGGTATCCCTGTGTCTGAAAGTACCCGGTCTACTAAATATAGGATATCTGCAGAGGTTAATAGGAGCACTGCAGATACCCTATATTCAGCCAGGCTGACTTCCAAGTGGGGGAAAAAAAAACCCAGTCCTCAAGCTCAGGGAAGGGGCAGACAGACAACCAAAACACCCCCTCCCCTCTCCCAGCATCTACTGCACCCAAAAACTCCGACCATTTTAATTTTTGAAATTTTCCAGTAGCTGCTACATTCCCCCCCCCCCTCGGCTTATACTCGAGTCAATAAGTTTTCCCAGTTTTTTGTGGTAAAATTAGGGGTCTCGGCTTATATTCGGGTTGGCTTATACTTGAGTATATACGGTAATCTATATAAATTTGGTATTGCCATCATCATAATAACCCGTTGAAAAAGTTACAAATGTCATAAAATAAGTTTTTGTTTTCACACAGTACACCCTATAATCGCTAAAGAAAACATGATGCCATCTTAAACTAGACTCGCAAAAACGCAACCCCCGTGTTATGATGCAAAAATTAAAAAGTTAAGACTTTTGAAAAGGAAAAAAACTGCCACATCCTTAAAGAGACTTTCCCATGAACATAATCATATTTATAGACAAATAAAAGTTTAACACATTTGCAAACATAATTTCAAATATTACAGTGTTTTAAAGATTTCCTGTAACCACTTTAGTAGTGACATCAGTTGTCTTGATCAGTTGCCAATGGAAATGACTATGAATGCAGGAAGTTTCTATGGTCTGGGACTTGTCAGACACCCAGCCATGATGTCATTATTGTGGATGGGTTATTAGGCAGGGGCACTACATGTATGAGAAGATATCCTGGCCACAATAAGGACATCATGGCTAGTTATCAGGCAAGGGCACTACATGTTCAAGAAGATAAGGACATCATGGCTCAGTTTTTGACAAGTCCCAGACCATAGAAAGTTTCTTCATTCATGGTCATAGCCATTGGCAACTGATCAAGACAACAAATGCCATCAATAACATGGTAAAAGGAAATACTGATATATTCGTGGTAATACCCCTTTATGGCCCAAACTTTAAAATGTATATTTAAAGGAGTTGTCCAGGATATATCTATCTATACATACAGAGATATAAAAAAAGCAAACCTATACAGACCTTTTCCCTTTGCCCCAGTGACTCCCAGCACGGCCTGGTCCTGCTGATTTATTTCGGCGGAAGTTCCTGGTGAGTATATTTATTTTTCACCCACCTGGACTAATTAAAAAAAGAAAAAGAAAAAAAAGATACACTGGACAACTTCTCCAAGGGGTTACTCACAGGTAAGATATTTCTACATGAATTAAGGTACAGGTACTACAAAAATAGATCAAAGATTTTATTATAAAATTGCACAGTGATAAACCAGTAATGAGAAATAAAGGATTGGAGTTTTCTATAAAGTGACTTGTAACCTGATCCTTTCAAGATCAAAATCAATACAGATTTGAGAGCTTGCCATGTTCTGCATATGGACTACTGTATCTGGTGATACTAACAGTATATGCTGAACTTAGTACCTTGAAGATACAGTCACTAAAGCCCAACCCTCCTGACAAAACAATGGAGGAAGTTAAGACAAGCATTTCCTATGCCAAAATCAGTTACCGGTAATTCCCAGGCTCTGGCCTCTTACTAATTCATGTTCCCCTCCATGTGTCAGAATAGAAATCTATATGGTGGCTTAGTGGTTGGCACTGCAGCCTTGCAGCACTGGAGTCCTGGGTTTGAATCCTGCCAACAGATGGCATCTTCAAGGAGCTTGTATGTTCTCCCAGTGTTTGTGTAGGTTTCCTCCCACACTCCAAATACATACTTGGTTTTTACCCCTTCCTTCTCATTTTTCCTAAAAAAATAAAAATAAAAATGGCTAGTGAGGCATGGACAGATCAAAATGGTGCATCTTTAATGCACAAGTGGCCGTGCACCAAAGATGTGCCACAACTACTACCATCTGACATAGAGGAAAACGTAAATTCCCCCATTCTGTACACGGCCATCAAAGCAAGCAGTGTTCCTACATATAGAAATATTCAAATTGATCAATTCCATTCTTAAAAATGGTAAACTTTTGCTTTCATGTCCTTTGTTCACCAAGCAATGATTTATCCAAACGACGCTAGGAAATGTCCATGATCCTCCTTTAAGGATATGATGCAGTGCTGCCATCACTTCCAGTCACTGGCTGATAGGATTGGATTGTCCATTTTGAGTTCCTGGGTCACCAGCTTCATTACCAGCTGCTGATTCAACTATCCGGCTTTGTAAGAACTTCCGAACATCTTTAATCATGGGCCGCAGCACCTGAATGAGGGCACCCAGTGCAGCTTGAGTCCCCTCCATAGCTTGGGCTTGCCTTTCTTGAGCGCTGGCTTGGACTTCTTGCGACCTGCGAATCATCTGTAGGATATCATTCTGCTGCTCCAGATGTTGCGCAATCTCCCTTACGTGTAAGTTAGTCACTCTCTGTTCTTGCAAGAGCCGGGCAGAGTTCAGAGCAATTCGGTTCTTCAGTTCTTGAGGTTTTCCCGTGACTTCAGCAGAAGGAGAGATGATTTCTACAGGGGTCTCAGAGGTAACGGTATTGGGGGCTTCAGTTGTGCAGTACTCTACTACGTTTTCCTCCAAAGTGTGATAGGTTGTTTCAGTAGGAACTGAAAAAAAGAGTTTTTGGTTAACACATAAAAAAATGGAGACCTTAATTCAAATTTTGCATTTAAATCCTAGTAAAATCCCAAAGTCAATCAGGATTTATGCTATATATGAATACGAGGCTTCACTCTCAATATATGACTATAAAGTAGTAATAATGTAGGTATATCACACAATTTTTAGTGAAGGCAAAGTCATTACCAATGGCTGTATTTGTAGGTTATTTGCTCCCTTCTGGTCCTCAGCTGTGTCATGTGACCAGGTGTGGACAGTAAGCAATTTTCTCTACTTATTCCTTTAAGAGTCTTGATGTGAATCTTATAGGAATAAACAGGGAAACTGATTTCCTGCCACATGAAAATCTGGGTCAGCTATAGAGTTAACGTGTTGGTTACAAGACACAGCGAGGAACGGAAGAAAGCAAATAACCTACAAATACAGCCACCAATAGTATAATTTACATCAAGTATTTTGATCATAGGTTCCCTGTGCTATGGGCTTTAGGCCCACTAAAGATTCTCACCGCACCCAAGAATGGAGCTCAATTGTAAACTCATCTTAATAAAGAGGAGGTCACGCATATGTGATGCAGCTCCATTCATCTCTACAGGCCCAGCAATCACAGGGTATCACTACACTCCTTGCACCCAATGAATGTAAATACGAACGCATTGCAACTGGCTCATTGCCATTACTGTGGCACAATGATGACCAAAAATCCATCAGGTTTTGAATACTGTGTTTATCATGTGGCAGACATGATAAGTCGCAACGCGACTGCATTCACTTTCATTAGCTGAATGATACAGACACCAGTACCCTGCACCCAAAGTCTTTGTGCGTCCCTAAGAATCCTTTCACATCAGCATCTTATTTCCAATGTTCTGTTCCATTAGATGGGCAGAGCAAAAACAACCCAGAAGCAACATATCAAATGTGCCCGATGTACTCCATTGACAATAATGGAGTCCGTTGCGTTTCTGTCATATGGACTGACATTTTACCATTCTACCACCTATGGCAGAATCTGCAACCGAGGCTGCTAACAGAATGTGAAATCGCCACCAGGATGTTTCAATCTCTCAGGCTCAAGATGGCAAGTCATAAGATGCCAGGATGAGGATGCCATGATAGCGCAAGTACCCTCATAATAACACTTATTCTTAGCATTTAAAATCCATTGGTGCCCATGTTGGGCATGGCAAGACACTTCATCCACTCACTTTGTGACAGAGTTACGGTGCCAGGTGAACTGATGGACACTTGGGCAGGTATTTCCGCGGGGCATTCTTGGGTGGGTAAGCTGAGGATGGCGCTTTCACCCAACAAGTTGCATATTCGCTGTTGTAGCGGGGTGAGCATAACAGGTGGGGTGCTGACGTCCCCTTCGCCTTCCACTGTGGCACGTGCCTGCGACATTTTCCTTCTCACCTCAGTCTTCAGGTCCGACCACTTCTTCTTCACTTCTGCCAGTTCCCGGTGGCACGTACTGATGGCGTTTACACGCTTTAGGATATCATACCAGGCATTGCTTTTGGTCAGCAGTGGCACTCCAGCATTGTAATGGTTAATCAAGATGTGTTTCTGCTTCTCCATTTCCTCCATGATGATTTCCACCTCTTGCTCTGAGAAATTCGTTTTTCTCTTCTTGGCTGGCGTAGCCATTACCCCACTAGAGGATGTGGAATAGGCCGCAATACGTAAATTGCGTAAGTGGGGCGGCAAAAAAGCTACGCAGCGTAACGGCTTCGAGAATCTGCCTCTTTATCCCGAGTGTACGCACTATTGCGGAGAGATGGATACGCCCCTTCATGTGATCTGTGCGCTCATTGGCTCAATAGGTTATCAATCTAAACAACGCCTCTTCTTAGGGGCTAGTCGTGACCGTAAAGATTGCTTGTTGATGATTGGTTAATACTCGTGCCAATCATTTGTTTCTGCTTTTCTATTGGTCAACTAGATTATAAACGTCTGCATTACATTGTATAGTTCCAGTAAGAGTGAGAACATTATGTCAACGCTGATTACGATAAGACTGAAATAAACTATGAGGGAAAGCTATCGGCGATTCAGAGTTGATTCTAAATTTGAAAAGAGCCCACCCCCGTTTCCCTCCTAATGCGTGAAATGTGATTGGCTACTTCACCTGTCAATTACTTCATAAAAGCCAATAGCAGATTAGATTCACCTTACTGGCACACCCCGTAAGATTATGGATTCTGATTGGTCGTGGCAGTGGGAGGAGCATTGTGATTGGTTGTGGGTGGGAAAGAAGCGGCTGGTTACGTCAGGGAGGTGTGAGCTGATGCGTTTCCTGCCGCCATATACCGGCATTTAATGAGTACTACGAGCTTCGTGGCTGACGACTCCCGGATCTGTCAAGTGCCTGCTGGCTCCGTCCTACCGTCTATGGCCCGTCCTCGCACATTGGTGTCGCCGCTGCTGAGCGGGGTGTTCTGCCAGTGTGATACATTGACGGGCTCCCCTCACACTCACGAGGCCTCCTCATCTCTGGCGGCTGCCTTGGCTGCGGACCCGTGCGGAGGCGCCCTGTGCGGCGGGCCTGAGCATGAGCGGCGGCTGCAGATTCTCTTCCAGGAGCTAGACGTTAATAAAGATGGTGCCATCTGCATCAATGACCTGGCTGTGGGGCTGAAGAAGCTGGGAGTGCACCGGACAGAGCTGGAGCTGAGGGTAAGAGGGGCTGGGAAGGGGTGGGCTTGTATTACTATGCTTGATAGGCCATGCTGGGACATGTAGTCCATGCACTAATAGTATAGATCTGTATGATACTGAATACCTATATCACTGCTGAGGGTTTGTTACAGCTGTGTCCTTTCTAGTTGGGCCTGATACCTCTGTTCTACACTGTAACAAATGGTCAGCATATAACTGATGGTCTCTGTGGCTATGTTTAGTCAATATGGGGCTACTACAACACATGGCTATCATTGCCAGTCCAAGAGACTATGAATGAAGCCTGACCATCAACCCAGGTAAATGGTCTTGTGGGGGTCCTGCTAATCTGGACTGTTCCTTGTCACAGGGACTTTAGCTCAGTGTGGTTTATGCTATAGGTGACTGTATGTGATGAGCTTTCTTTTCTGCAGCTTTAAAGGGCTTTATCCAACTCTTAAAATGTTGGCCTATCCTTAAGGAAGATTTCGGGTGAATAGATGTAGACTAGATCTATAACTAGGCAATCAATTATATTTTGGGTTCCTCCATGGATCAGCTGTTTCCCAGAGCATGTGCTCCTGTTATCTAGACAATGCTGGGTGTGCACACCCTGGGAATGAGGTGATCTCTGTGTGGGGAGGTCGTCCAACAGTCTGATTCTCTCTTCTAAAGGTGATGACCCATCTTAAAGAGGTTTTTCATGAGGCTTTCAGTACCTGCTTCCCCCATGTTCTAGTGTGGATGGCCTGATCACATGATTGGAACACCTGGCCCTTGAGTCACTTCAGCTTCCTCCCCTCTCCTGTGTATACTGCATGTTAGCTGTGCTATGGCGCTGGCTCATGCATCATAATGATGATCTGCCCCTCATAGTACAAGCAATGAACACAAGGGAGAAGGTGTAGCCATTTGGGTGCTGGTAAGATCACATGACCTGGGGTCAGAACCAGTCCTGAAACCTGTGGTCCATTTTCAGTAGAATCTGATGACTTGCGTACTGGTGGACTATCGTTTATTTAGGGGTTTTCTTTCTATTAACTCTTGTCACCTACTCCGTGGATACTGGAGTAAGTGATGGATGTCTGCTACAGGGACCTTCAATGAATGGCATGGGCACCACTCCAGTTACTTCTGTGTAATGGTGATCACATGTACCACGCCAGTCCTTGTTCTCATGATCACATGGCTCGCACCCCTGTAATTCTGTGGCTAGTGCATCATTGTTACAGCAGTAACAGTCCTGGCTATTGTCAATACACTTTTCCCCCTCTACTAATGGCATTTGGCAATCACTTGCAGTTTACAAAGTGACTGGCGTTCTGATAAATGTTAGGGGCAGGTGAGGAAAGCTATCCTCTGAGCTAAATAAACACTGCAGATCTATGTGTATCTGCCCACCCATGTAGTGGGGGATGGGACGTGCACCCCCCCCACACACACACACACACTCTCTGTTTATACAATCTCCACTTGAGGATTTCCATGGTCACAGGGGTGTGCCACCCATATCAGTTGTATTGTCTAGCAAATGGCTTCCATTAACATCTGACAGGATGGTCACCCGGAGGTGCTGCCTCTAACAGGGATGCCTGAAATAACTTTGGGCTGAGTCTCCTTATTAGCATGGAGAATGTTAACAAATTCCCATCCCCCTACTCACACACAGAGCAGTGAGATAATGTTTCAGGTCTCTGACAAGACATAGTGGCAACATATTTTGTAGCGGTTTACAAGTCTAAGGATGTGTAAAAAGTCATATAAGACTTTACCATGTAGAAAAAAAATAAACGTAAACCATAAGATTGTGGGCCCGGCTCACAGGAGCTTATAAAATGACGAAACTGTGGTTGGGGAGCACATGAAATAAGTGCCAAGTCCTTGATGTGCTCTTGTGCCACCATGTTTCTGCTCCTTAAAGCAGTTATCATCATATTGCTGACTATCTACAGGATAGGTCACCAGTATGGGATCTGTGGGGGCCTGACTCCTGGACCCTGCACAAATCACATACTTATGAATTACATTATGAACAAATAATTCAGGACTGAAAAACCCCTTTAAATGGGAACAGATCATGGAGGAAAAGATTTCCTAATCTTCCCTTCTTTGGATCTGTTCCTGAAACTTAGATGTAACCGTATAGTGATTATCAGTGTCTTTCAGAACCTATGAAAAGCTGGATGGTGCAGTATATCTTCTTTCATGTGTTGGTCTGATAGGGGAGAGAATATATAATAGTAAAGGCTGGAATAGCCTCTGATGCTTATCTTCTAGATGCAATCATATTACAAGTTCCGAGGCCTGATGATCATTTCGGGTCTGACCCCTTTAGGTGTCATGGAGACCTTTCTTTAGCTCTAAATAACAAATGCATCAATATCTAAATGCACATGGGCTGATGCTAAGGTTTTTGGTGCAATGAATAGGTAGGGCCCATGACAGCTCTACATCTGATGAAATACCAGCCACACTGTGGTCCCCTATCACTAAGTCGCTGTATGTTAGCGTTTTTAATGTATGTTATTGCTGAAGTGGGGAGGGGGGGTGGTTATGTTTAAGTATGTTATTGTAAGGTTATAAGTATAAGGCTTTGGCTGTAACAATGGTCATATGTGCCTATATCTGAATAGGGCTTACTGAAATCCATGTACTTGCTGCAGGCACAGCCCTATATGAAGGGGCTTTCAGGTGCGAAATCTGGCGCTAAAGGCCTGTTTGTAGGATTATTTTACAGGATTTCTTGCAATGAGTGGGTAGTTCAGAGTTTTTTTATTGTGGGTGTGCTATTCTGGTTTCTGTAGGCCTCGCTGACAGGTCTCATGCCGCGTTAGTTCACTGCTGAGCGCTGACTCAGTCCTCTAGTATGGTTACTCATCTGTGTTTAGTGATGTCGTTTTGTCACATACCGCCCATGTGCATCTATACAATGAAGTAGCTTAATCTGTGCTGGGAAAACGCCCAGCACAATATCTCCCATAGCTGAGCTCACTTGTACTCAACTGCATTGTATGAAATCTTCTGGATGATAACAGACAATGTGGCACTATGTTGTCACACTGTCCCATTGTATGTATATGTCTGCCCCTCCCCACCAGGCATTTCTTTCTTCTACTACATCTGTAACACTACTGTATAAATACCTTATAGGGGTTTTCTGTTCTATGTTAATTGTGACCTGTCCTTAGTAGAGGTTAATTAAAAAAAAAAATCAGCAAGTGTCCAACACCCAACCCCTGTGGATTATCTGTTTGAAGTGATAGCGGCGCGCTTTGCTGCTCCACATGTCCATTCACGTGAATGTGGCTGAACTACAACTCCAAGCACAATCCGCTATACAATGTGTGCCACTGTGCTGGGGGTCTTTGAAGAGGCTGCCGTCTCCTCAAACAGCTGATTGGTGAGGACTCCTGCTGATCTTCAGGGATGGTGTATTAGTTGATCAGCCTGGAAAACCTGTTTAAGATTGGGGGCCCTATGTGGAGTAAAACCTCTGTGGACTTTCTATGAAAAGTGCTGCGGGAAATACTGTGGCGTGTTTCCACCACTGTTTTTCCAGCAGCGCTATTCCGCTGTGGCCTGCTATGTGGGGCTTTAGCCTAAAGGGGTATACCAGGTCTCTGATGTGCCGTACAGTGGCTGTGCTTGGTATTGCAGGGCAGCTCAATTGGTTTTTGAATGGGACCAAGGTGCAGCTTGGTCATGTGACAGATGGATGTGTTGTCACTGGCAGGAGAAGAGGAAATGGAGAGCAATATCATAGTTCGGACAACCCGTTTTAAAGGGATTCTACCACTAAAACGCTGTTTTGTGTGCTTTAGACTTCGGAATAGCCTTTAGAAAGGCTATTCGTCTCTTACCTTTAGACGTGGTCTCTGCCGCGCCGTTCCTTAGAAATACCGTTTTTTTTTACCGGTATGCTAATGAGTTCTCCGCAGCAATGAGGGCGGGCCCCAGCACTCAAACTGTGATGGGGGCGTCCCCACTGCTGCCCGAGAACCCGCTCCAGCGACGCCTTCTTCTTCAGCTGCATCCTTCCCTTCTCTGTTGTCTTCCTCCTTCGTCCGCTCTGACGCCTGCGCAGTCTTGCCTTGCGGCCTCGCAGTCGGCTCTACTCTCGGAGCCGACTGCGCAGGCGTCGGAGCCAATGAAGAAGGAAGACGACAGAAGGGGAGGATGCAGCTGAAGAAGGCGTCGCTGGAGCGGGTTCTTGGGCAGCAGTGGGGACGCCCCCATCGCAGTTTGAGTGCTGGAGCCTGCCCTCATTGCGGAGCTCATTAGCATACCGGTAAAAAACCGGTATTTCTAAGGAACGGCGCGGCGGAGACCACATCTAAAGGTAAGAGATGAATAGCCTTTCTAAAGGCTATTCCGACTTCTAAAGCAGAAAAAACTGCGTTTTAGTGGTAGAATCCCTTTAAGGTTTTGAATTCCTTTTTAGGTTTGGTTCCTTAATCCTTAACACATGGAAAATATAAGGTCTCGCCTATAGAAAACATTGTACTCGATGATGGATCTGGGTGACGTCTTTCATGCACTGAAGTGTGGCATGCTGCATGTAAATGTCAACCTACCATGGAAATGACCATGTAAAGCTCCCGTGAAGGCAATTCTGTACACGCCACTATTTAGTTCTTATTGCCAAAGAAGACTCTCCAGGAAGCTGCACCTCTTGTAAGGTTTTCACTGGGAGTCTATACCAATAGAAAGCACCATTGAAGTCACTGAGATATTTATACACTCACCGGCCACTTTATTAGGTACACCATGCTAGTAACGGGTTGGACCCCCTTTTGCCTTCAGAACTGCCTCAATTCTTCGTGGCATAGATTCAACAAGGTGCTGGAAGCATTCCTCAGAGATTTTGGTCCATATTGATATGATGGCATCACACAGTTGCCGCAGATTTGTCGGCTGCACATCCATGATGCGAATCTCCCGTTCCACCACATCCCAAAGATGCTCTATTGGATTGAGATCTGGTGACTGTGGAGGCCATTGGAGTACAGTGAACTCATTGTCATGTTCAAGAAACCAGTCTGAGATGATTCCAGCTTTATGACATGGCGCATTATCCTGCTGAAAGTAGCCATCAGATGTTGGCTACATTGTGGTCATAAAGGGATGGACATGGTCAGCAACAATACTCAGGTAGGCTTTGGCATTGCAACGATGCTCAATTGGTACCAAGGGGCCCAAAGAGTGCCAAGAAAATATTCCCCACACCATGACACCACCACCACCAGCCTGAACCGTTGATACAAGGCAGGATGGATCCATGCTTTCATGTTGTTGACGCCAAATTCTGACCCTACCATCCGAATGTCGCAGCAGAAATCGAGACTCATCAGACCAGGCAACGTTTTTCCAATCTTCAATTGTCCAATTTCGATGAGCTTGTGCAAATTGTAGCCTCAGTTTCTGAAAGGAGTGGCACCCGGTGTGGTCTTCTGCTGCTGTAGCCCATCTGCCTCAAAGTTCGACGTATTGTGCGTTCAGAGATGCTCTTCTGGCTACCTTGGTTGTAACGGGTGGCTATTTGAGTCACTGTTGCCTTTCTATCAGCTCGAACCAGTCTGGCCATTCTCCTCTGACCTCTGGCATCAACAACGCATTTCCGCCCACAGAACTGCCGCTCACTGGATGTTTTTTCTTTTTCGGACCATTCTCTGTAAACCCTAGAGATGGTTGTGCGTGAAAATCCCAGTAGATCAGCAGTTTCTGAAATACTCAGACCAGCCCTTCTGGCACCAACAACCATGCCACGTTCAAAGGCACTCAAATCACCTTTCTTCCCCATACTGATGCTCGGTTTGAACTGCAGGAGATTGTCTTGACCATGTCTACATGCCTAAATGCACTGAGTTGCCGCCATGTGATTGGCTGATTAGAAATTAAGTGTTAACGAGCAGTTGGACAGGTGTACCTAATAAATTGGCCGGTGAGTGTATATAAGCTAGAGGTGACTGCCATAGACATTATACAGCACAGGATTTACCCTATACTTACCGTATATGTACAGTCACCTCTTCATCTGGATCTACTGTGTAAAGATCTGTTACTGGTGTCTTGACAAAGATAAGTTTCATTTCATCTCTGGGGGTCATCCTTCTCCCTCTTATCTCTAGATGTATATAACCCTGCTGTATTTAAGCAGTGTCTTGTTGACTCAGGATTAGCCTTATAATGTGCTTTGTACCTCCATCATTTCCTTAATCCAGTTAGGATCTTAACACGCACTGACTTCCTCTTGGTCTCCTTGCTCACCTTTCCATTGAGTGATCTCCTTATATAGGCCACTCCTGTGCTAGCCATTACCTCAGCAATCTATAGACCAAAGTAACCAGTTAATGTTTAATAGAATTCTCAAGGGTGGCTAAAGTCTAGAAAAATATGGAGATTACATATCTTCAACTTCTCATGCTTAGAGAATGGTTAGACTACAAGCATTATTGTACTAACATTAAAGGGGGTTGTCTATTGGTGGCCTATTCTTGGTCTAAGGCTTAGACTCTAAGCCATCAATATTGAGTTGGCAGGAGTCCAAAACCTGGGTACCCTGCAGATCAGCTGTACCAGCGCTGCACGGCTCCTATTATAGTTTACAGACTGGTGGCAGATGTAGATACTGCAGTACTGTGACATTGATGTCTATGGGGCAGCACTTCAGTACTAAGCACAGTCATTAGGCAATGTTGTCTGGCAAAGCTGGAGTCCTGGGTCTGAATCCAACCAAGGACAACATCTGGAGAGAGTTTGTATGTTGTCCCTGTGTTTGCTCCCACATGCTAAAAGTATACTGATGGGTAAATTGGCTTCTTACTCTTATGGGTTTTGTGGATGAGCGCCATCCACCAACAACCCTATTCCGCGACACTCCCTACGCTGAGAGTCCCTATGAGAAAAGGGTTTTAGAAATGTTTGTTATATGGCACTGAGTGGATAAGTAGCAAATAGGCCACAACATTCAATGTCCTAGTCCCATGATATACTGGTGGCCATAAGTGACCTAGGCAGTGTCCTGCATGTTATTCCTGTATTGTAATGAGGAATACAGTAACTTTGACTTCAGGACTGTTTCCCCTCAGCCGGTATGGATAGATCTACTGCCTTATTTAAGGCAATAAAGTTCTGTTCACACTTGTCAGGCTTTGGTCAAAAATGTCCGATGCCAGGCTATATTGTGGTGTTCGCCTATGTCTTCATATGTATGTTGGATACAGTATGGCACTTTATACCGAGCAATTATAAACCTTGCTGTATTACACGTGTCATTGAGCTCTGTATAAAGTATACACTTCTTTAATGTATCCCTCCTTTACAAAGTATGCGAATGAGTTACTCTGCTCATAGTCCGCCCTTATAGTAGGGGTTTTACTTTCCACAACATTCCTTCAGGTCCTCAGAGATTGACCTCAATGGCTTCTCTATGTAATGCAACTTTCACATGTAAAGCAGGAAGACCTCGTCTGACGTCATCCGCCTATTCCTGCCAAGATAAGGCGACATTCCTGAGATGATGGATGTTTGGGATTCTTTACAAATGCTAGCTCCTGTAGATTGGCTTCTTATATGTGAAGACCCCTCCATGTGATCCAGGGATAGCACTAAGCCTACATAACTATATGGCTGTATCTTTTATACCTGGTGCATCACCGAAAAGCCACTTGTTCTACTGAAAACAGATGTAGGTTTATCCAAAGAACTGGATTCCAGCAGATAAAGGAGTTTTATAGGCTATTTTCAGAATCTATCTAAAGAATAGTCTGTCAATGTCAGTTTGGTGGGGGTCCGGCATATACCACAGTGATCTGCTGTTCCCAGCAGCAGGTACACAGAATGGAGCGCTGCCATTTTTTTTTTTTTCCGCAGTACTTGCAAGTACTGTAAAACGCTGCGTCTTTTCCTGTGGTGATTCCATTGCGGGCAAATCGCTGCGTTTCCGGACCGTGGGGCTCTGGCCTTTAAAGGCAAACAATCCTTAGATGAGAAGGTTTAACACCTATTGAACGCATTAAGAAATATTTAGTGTCATAGAATTGGACAGCGCCTCTCTCCCCACTCTTGACTATCTTTTTGACTTGTCAGATACCAGGGCCCCCCATGGAGGACCCTTGCAAATTTAGCTTCTAAAGAGCTCTGTATTATATCAGGGGAGGCTCTGCTTATTATGGCAATATGATATATAAGCTATGGCGCAAAATGAGTGCAGTCATCGGCCCTTCTGATGCTATATTCTGATAGACCTCAGTATGTAGTTAAGATACCCCTGTACCAATCAAGCATGTGTCTTTTGGTCCTCACTAACTTGTTAACCATAAATTGACTTTAATAAGGCACATTACTGACTCTGCCACCTGGTGGTAAGATGTGGGTACTTGTAACAGATCTCTCTTCTGCTATTAGATGTCTGATGCAAGATGACTCCTGGCACAGCGGCTGAGGGCATCAATTATCCATTGTCTGCGATGCCCTACATTGTGCAGTCTTTTATAACCTGGTCGTCATACTTACAGATGGGGTTGCCACATGCAGATATTCTCCTGCGTAGTAGAGGACTTGGCATAGCAGTATTGATCCCCCTGGCTGTAATGTCTGGTGACGGGCCAGGAGTGATGCAGGAATTTCCTTCTGGTTTGCCTGATGCTCTATACTTTGACTGGAGAACGTGTTAATGTCCATGGCTGTGATTGGCTAGACCCTGCTGCAGTGTGAATGCAGAGTCAGAGCAGCCGGCTTCTGGTCCTCTGGTGTGTGCATTTGCAGCGTGACGGTGAAACGGAGACTCCAGGTGTTCCTGTACAAGATGCCTACAGCATAAAGCCAGCCCTGCTCTCCTCACATGTTCTCAGCAACTACTGCTTTTTCATAGACGTATGACAGCACTGCCTGCAGCTGCAGAGGATCTCCAAGGAGTTTAGGGTGTGTTCCAGGTGACACAGCATCTGTACTCGCTGATCTTGAGCTCACAGGGAAGGATGATTCAGTTTATAAGGAAGGCCTTGGGCATGAATTTTACCTGGGCCGCATGTGAGGGAGACAATAAACCTAACTCTCTGAGTGCGGAGGGTTCGGAGCAAGAGGAGCAAAGCGAATCTGAGGGCCAGGTGATACTGATGGTGGTGGCACCCTTGAAGGACCTGAAGCAGGTAACGAATACCCCTTTAGTCATCGATGGCGTCTCCTCCTGATCCTCAAACACTCAGTTTTTGTTTCTGATGCTAATTCTGGTTTTGGGTGAATAAATGACTCTCTACAGTCTATAGAGACTGCCACAATACTGCTTATTCATGGTAACGTACCAGTGACACGGTTTCAGAGTTCTCAGTATGTGTCCGGAATTGTAATTGTTAAAGGCTTTCTGCTTCAGTGTCTCCTATGCCAATAATTGGCAGCGAGACGGTCAAAGTGGCAAAGTAGTCTGTGCCCGCATTCATGGTACTTGCTGAGCACAGACTCACGTGCGGCTTTACTACAGCAGACCTGATCTCTTGGTTGTCACCTGCCTAATCTTGATACCTCTCTGATATCAGCCGATTATCTCCTAAGTATCCAGGTAGCGTATGAGTGACAGCCTGCTCCAGTTTTAGTAAAGCTGCAACAGCACCCTTAAGGAGTTAAGAGACGTGAAAGCTTCTAATGATTCAGCCAATTGTGTTAATTCCTGCCTGGTTTAGTTTATTTTGTAGGCCTAGGCAGTGGCGAGTGACAAGTCTCATATTTTCCAAGCACCCTGTTAAGTGGAGGAGACTTTCTGAAGCTTGCTGTATATTATTGTCCTTGCATTGCACTCCTAGATTAGTCTGCCCATTTATTTTACATAGACTCACAAGATAGATTTATTTATATTATATATATTTTTGGCCTGTTCTTTAAGATAAGCCATAAATATCTTATTGGTAAGAGGGCTGGATGTTGGACCCCCTCCATGCAGTTGTCTGGACCGCTGTCTCTTCTGGAAGTATACAGCAGTCCTGGAAGCAGCTGGCAGTCTGTATTATAAATATACATGTATACTATGTATTGACTATACACTCTATAGAGACTAATTGCAGGCCACGCCCTTCATGGTTAACCCTACCCGTATCATCAAAACTGGTGAGTGGTTAAAATAAACCTGTCAAAAAGTGGCACATATTGAAAACCTTTTTTTTTTTTTTTTTAGTTTTTAGACTTTTGGTAGGTTTTGGGTGACTTTTATGATTCTTTTTGTTCATTTACTTGTAGTTGTTCTTGCTATCCCATGTAGTTGTATTCATGATAAAGGGCTAATTTGCACTTTGATACTATAGTAAAGGGGTATTCTGGACATGTTATTCCCTATCCACCAGATGACTACTAGGACCCTGCACGTATCACTAGAATGGGGGTACTGAGCCCCCTGTTTGAATGGAGGTGGTCGTGCCCATATGCTTGGCACTAGCTTAATGCTATACATGACTCCATAGTAACTAATGGAGGTAGAGTTGGCACTAATGCTGCTTCATAAAAATTAGATGCTTGGGACCTCCCTCCTAGTGATAGGAGATACTTATTGTCAGATTATCACTTTAGTTTCCATGATCTGATTGCTGACAATAGGTCAGAGCACTAATTCTAGTATTTGTGGTTAGGGTACACTTCTGAACTGCTTGTAGAACTTCCTCTACCTTCAGATAGGTGGTTCATGTGATTGACAGTACGACATGAAGCTGTAAAAATGGTTATTTTAGTCTTGGGATTGCCCAATGTCCTGCCCTTCCTAATATTATGACATTGAATACCTTCGGCATGTTGAGTCTTTCACCTTGTGATGTGCTCCTATATTTAGTGACCCCAGGGAATCTGTAGTCTGCTTCCCCTCTACAGCTGCTGTCACGTCGCTCCTTTCCTGACGATTGTTGCACTGTGCACCAGATACATGGCTGGATAACCCCTGGTCACGCCTGGGGACTTGCCCCTGCTGCCATTGGCTGCTTGTAGAAGGCCGGTTATTCCAGCTGGAGTGACTTCAATGGGAGGGGGCAGGTCTCAGTCTCCCAATCACAGCTGGGCGTAGATACCTAAAGCTGGTGACCTGCCGGCTTGTGCAGTTACACGAGGAGAGGTGTGCTGCTGGTGCACAGGGACAAGACTCTGTTACCCGTGCAGGTGTAGGCAGCACCTTCACCATGCTTTGTCTCAGCTTGTACGTACCGGTGCTCGACCAGTCTCCGGCAGAGTTTCAGTACTTTGAGTCAGATGGGCTCCCATCAGAGCTGAAGTCCATCTTTAGGCTAAGTGTTCTGGTTCCCTCTCAGGAGTTCTCTACCTACCGTACATGGAGGCAGGTGAGTCCTTTGCTGACTTTCATTGCTCTTCTTAAACCCTTTGGGCTTTGGCAATTATTTTTTTTTTTCTTCCTATGACTTGACTTATTCCATGTCACTGTGAATGACACCATGTTGGTCGGTGTCTATAGTACTGATCGCACATTCCACCTTGCATGCTTTTTCAACTGAAGATCTGTATCTGAAGATATCTATATGAATTGCTTTGGGTGCTAAATGTAAGGGCGCCTTCACATGTGCAGTTTGGATGCAGTTTTTCTTCAGTCTGTTGGCATTAGTGAATTGAAGAGAAATATATAAAGTTTAGTCAGATCTAAAATTACAGCCTCTACAGAAATTTTATATATTTTACTTATTTGTATAACGTATATTAAATCTAGTTTATGCATTTTTTTAATGTATGCATGCATTGCAATTTTAGGGCATGTTCACACGACTGTAATTAACGGTGTACAAATCTAGTGCGTTTTTTGCCGTGCAGCTTACAGCCTAAATCTAAAGGTGCTCTTCAGGTTACTGCTGTAGATTGGTTCGGTGATGGCCCCATCCAATGGTGCTATGCCGTGCAGGGTCTGCTCTGCTTCTGATACTGGAACTGCAGCACAAAATGGCAGATGCATTTTTTTTTTTTTTTTTTTGTGTGGGGGGGGGGAAGGCGTCTTTTGTAGACTCCCAAGACATTAGACACTTTCTGCATTGGAATGTGTAAAAGTTCTGTATAACGATTTCCTTATCAGCAAAGCTAGTGAGCTATCATCAGAGAAGTTTCCAGAGATGGATTTTTCTTATATTCATGGGTGCATTCGTCTGACTTCTATCGCTTGTTAAACTGGCAGCTGACCCTGTGCCCGCTGGTCGGTCACGGTTCCCTAATGTCACACACCCAACTATCTTTAGATTTCAGCACTTGGTGTCCCCGCAGGGAGTTGTGTGACTGCAGCTCAGACAGTTTACAAAGGTCACTGTAAAGCTCCCCGCTGATCCCGCTCATCTCTCTACTTGGCAGTATGATGGGTGCCATCTTAACCCCTTGCTTGCCACAGTCTATCATAGCTTTCAGAATTTGGTGACTTTAAAGTAAAATTTCGTTCTAATTGAAGAACTTTCATGATCAGAATACTTCCTTCTTGATAGCTGTGAATGTCTTTGACCTCTGCCACTTGTTTCACACTTATACCTTGGACATACCCTGAGGATGTGTGAGTCAGCTTTTGCATACTGGTTTTGATGGGTATGTCCTGGTATTGGAATCCTGTTGTGTCCTAAGCACAGCAGATACAACCTGCATCTTTGGTGCCTGGCTGGGACTGACATCTCTGTATCTATAATTATAAAGCAGCGATACTGCATGTTTCTGTGACGCCACTAACTCTCTTGATCTTGTTCTTTCCAACAGAAAATAGTGAAAGCTGGCGATAAGGACCGTGATGGACAGCTAGACTTTGAGGAGTTTGTGCACTACCTCCGCGATCATGAGAAGAAGCTGAGATTAGTCTTCCGTAGCCTGGACAAGAAGAATGATGGTTAGTATTTCTATTCATGTTCATCCCAGCAGCGCACCTGTACCGGGCATCAGATTCTGCATTGGTTGTTTGCCCATAGGCTTATATGCTTAGGAATACTTTTTGGCAGGAGCCGTGCTCTGACGCAGATGTTCAGCTTTGTATGGGGGCAAGCAAATCCGACAAAGCTGTATTTAGTTGATCTGTGATTATATTGGCTCCATTAAATGAACATAGGCCTCCCTGGGCACCTTTTTGATTAGGGGGCATCTGAGGTACAAGAAGTGAATCTAAACCTTAATATCACATTTCCTGTATCTAATCTACCGAATTCTGACTTTCTGATACTTTTATTCCATAGGAAGGATCGATGCCCAAGAAATAATGCAGTCTCTCCGAGACCTAGGAGTGAACATCTCTGAGCAGCAGGCCGAGAAAATCCTGAAGAGGTAAGCAGTCGACAAATGTCACTGTCAGCCTTGCGTGTCTTGTGTTCTGTTCCCTGTAGTGTGCTGACTCCATCTTTAGTTGTCTTGTCTCGGGTTTCTCCCCTAGATCCTATCCAGCCTAATGCGACAAAGTCATTTAATACCCCATTAACTTGACACAGTTCCCAAATCCCTCCAAAATTGATTTTGGACTTGAGCTAGGGAATGTGAGGGGGGTGACGCTGATTATTAGGCTCCTTACCAGCAGGTTAGGAAATCTGGAGTATTACTGAGTTGGCAGGGAGTAACAATTTGCTTTGTGCTATCTTTTCCCTTTGCTTCTGTCTGTGTGGCTGTCAGAATTAGGACGGGCCACCGCTGGGGTCCTGTCACCCAGTAAGTATGTCTCCATCATGTCTCCCTCCCGCTGTGTCTCGTGGTTTGTTCTGCTTAGTGCATGGTTGCCTGTGGATTTGCCAATGTAATTTTTGGGTCTATAAATCTGTAACTTTGGTTTTGTTTTTCTTACAGCATGGATAAGAATGGTACAATGACAATAGACTGGAATGAGTGGAGGGACTATCACCTCTTGCACCCCGCAGAGAACATTCCAGAAATCATCCTGTACTGGAAGCACTCTACGGTAAACCAGCTTATGTTTCTATTCCTCCTATTTCTAGTCTCAGGATGCATCTTGGCATCTGCAGACTCAATGCAGAAGACCTGTCACCAGGTGACATGTTATCAGTAGCTGATCCCAGTCAGTTTGTGCTGGTTTATTCCACCCCCTGCAGCAACTAGCCTCCACTTCATTGTTATGCTAACACCCGGAAGTTCTTGTCTTATATATGTGCCGGCAAGAAAAATTTGCATTAACAGTGTAGCAATAGTTCTTGCTGCAGGTGGTGACAGCATTTCGGCTGCTGCCTGACTCAGAGCATGGCTTTTACCTATTGGTTGGATTCCACCGATCCTTATCCAGTGTCTCTTCTCCCTCTGCAGATCTTTGATGTAGGAGAAAATCTGATTGTTCCAGATGAGTTTACAGTTGAAGAGAAGCAAACTGGGATGTGGTGGAGACATCTAGTCGCTGGTGGCGGAGCAGGCGCTGTGTCTCGAACATGTACAGCCCCCCTTGATCGTTTGAAAGTCCTCATGCAGGTGTGTCTCTACACTATATGGGCGCTTTTATTGTATCATTCACCAACTTCAGGCCTCACAAGGGTGACCTGGATGACTGGAATTTTTTTTTATTTTTTTTTTTTTTTTTCATTCGTCATTGAAATTCACTCTTGTAACCGGGGACGATTGTGTAATTTTTTTTATGATAGAGATAAATGGTAGGAATGTTGTACTTTGAACTATTGAGTCAGGTGTCAGATCAATGTGTGCCCTAGAACAAAGTGCTTTCTGGCATACAGCCATTCTTAGTGCAGAACACCGTGTGATGAAATTATTGGAGTGTCAGGGCTGGCAGGTCTGGGCATTGCTACCATTCTCAAACTGTCAGTGTAAAATACTTTTCCGGTAGTATTACATTTTGGCAGAGAATGCAATCCCTTACTAAGTTTAATAGATTATATAGAGGTCATTCCTTTGACAGCCATTCCTCCTGTCTGTCCCCCCACCCGAATTAATTGTGCATGTTCAACTAAGGCCAAGGATTTATTTTTTTTTTTTTTTTGGTCCACTGGAAAAAAAAGGACTTCTGATGGATTGGGTGTAAACTGACACAAGCTAAAATCCTAATGAAATGGAAATGTTAACGGTTTACTGATAGTTCAGCTAGTGTCCATTGCTAAAATCTTGTAACAGCCAATAGCTACGGACACTGCTGACTGTCACCAACGGTAGTGTGAACGACCCCTTAGTCTGCCAAGATCTTCTAAACTCCTTCCCAGATTATGGCATCCTCCAAGTCTTTGCTGATGTAATGAGACCCTTGTATTGGGGCATGCCTTTACAGTATTTACAGCACTAGCAGGTAGTCCAGCATGTCTTTATATAACTTTATTAAAAGTATTATAGCAGTGACGCACTGGCCGCTCAGTGACATCAGTCTTGAGCCAAAGTACCCTGCACTGAACATTCCTATTAGGATTAGGTATCCCTTACACAAACAAGCAGAAGCCATTGTTTTTGGATTAGCGTTGGTTTCTGAACCTGCATCTCATGTTCCCTTTTCCAGGTTCATGCTTCCCGTAACAATAACATGTCTATCTTGGGTGGCTTCACACACATGATCCGCGAAGGAGGCTTCCGCTCATTGTGGAGAGGAAACGGCATCAATGTCATCAAAATTGCACCAGAATCTGCCATTAAGTTCATGGCCTATGAACAGGTGAGACAGTCTGCTCAATCCCTATAGTTTTTGACTTTACAGTCTATTTACCAGGGTCTGGTTTCCATTATCTGTGGGACTTTGTGTATGTATATTATATAGATAGAGAGACTCAATAGTCTTATTTTGTCTTCTGCAGATTAAACGCCTCATAGGCAGTGACCAAGAGACTTTAGGAATCCGCGAGCGACTAGTGGCTGGATCCCTTGCTGGAGTCATTGCTCAAAGTAGCATCTACCCCATGGAGGTAAGTCATAGTCCTAGCACTTTGTTCAGGGACTTCATGTGCTTGTTCAAGTGACTAACCTGTTAGTTCTTTTTCAGGTCCTGAAAACACGGATGGCTCTGCGCAAGACTGGTCAATACGAAGGAATGTTAGACTGTGGGAAGAAAATAATGATGAAGGAGGGAATGTCTGCTTTTTACAAAGGATATGTTCCCAACATGCTGGGGATTATTCCTTATGCTGGAATTGACTTGGCAGTGTATGAGGTGAGATTTTAGAACTTCATTTTGACAATTTCAGGTTTTTTTTTTTTTTTGTTATATATATATATATATATATATATATATATATATATATATTAGATTGGCAGATAGTTGGTTAATATTGATTTGTAACTAAGTCCTAACTTTCTTTTGCTCCTCTTATACAGACCTTGAAGAATGCCTGGCTGAGCAGATATGCCACAAGTAGTGCTGACCCAGGAGTATTTGTCTTACTGGCTTGTGGGACCATATCCAGTACATGTGGGCAACTTGCCAGCTATCCGTTAGCATTGGTCAGGACTCGCATGCAAGCACAAGGTAAGCCTTAGCAGTGACTCCTTACCTATGGAAGCGTTTGGTGAATGTAAAGCAGGGAGTTTGAAGGGTTTTTCTATACCTAGAATATCCCTTAATTTATGACTTACTATATATACTTGAGTATAAGTTGACCTGAATATAAGCAGAGACCCCTAATTTTACCACAAAAAAAATGGGAAAACTTATTGACTCGAGTATAAGCCGAGGGGGGGAAATCCACCATTGCAGATAGTCTGGTCCTGTGCATTGCAGCTTAGTAACTCCATGGGGATCCTAGTAATAGAAGTTAACCCCATAATGTCCCTCACACTAACCCCCTGTGTGCCTCACATAAGAGTTACTGATATGTGGGACATATGGATGTAGTAATTAGGTATCTTCATAATTAAGGTCCTTCATTAGTACACCCATGTGTCTCAAGTATTAGTAACCCTTATATGGGGCACACGGGGTTAATGTGAGGGACATGATGGGGTGAACTATTAATGTGAGGCACATGGAGTTACTGAAACTAAATTAATGACCCCAAATGCCTGACATTAATAGGCAGAGTAACTAAAGGAAGGTCCCTGTGTGTGTCACTCTACTGTAGCTTCCTCTCCTCCATACAATAGACATCTTCCATAAGACACAATCCTGGCCACTCATCTGCAGGGTAGATGCTAAAGGCTAATAGGATTTAGACTCAACCTTTGACATCAGTCACGTGACCTCTTGACACGCCAGTCACATAGCAGTAGCACTAAATGACCTCCCCCTTCCAGTTTTCTGTTCTCTGTGGACCCTGACTTGTGTATAAGCCGAGGAGAGATTTTTCAGCATGAAAAATGTGCTTGAAAAGTCTGCTTATACTTGAGTATATGCGGTAATACTTCAGTTTATTAAACTTTATTTATTTATTTATTTTTTTAAGCGTCTGTTGAAGGAGCACCACAGATGACCATGAGCAAGCTCTTCAAGCACATTATAAAGACAGAAGGTGCATTTGGACTGTATCGGGGTTTGGCCCCCAACTTCATGAAGGTGATCCCTGCGGTCAGCATCAGTTATGTGGTGTATGAAAACCTAAAAATGACACTTGGCGTGACCTCTCGGTGATGAGCCACAGATGCAATGCGGTTATTGGACAATGGACTGTAGTCTTGGGGCGTAACTCCCTGGATGTGATTGGTCCCGTCTTCATTCTGTGAATGTGTTTAACACTAAAGGCAACAGTAAAGCTGTGATGACCCCAGAAACTGAAGGACATGAAGCGTTGGCATTTGAGCTAAGAACTCTTGATCTGATTTGCTGGTTGCTCCCATTCCACCCTCTTCTCCATTGGGGCCACCAGCAACTTCCAAGCTGGAGCCGTGTTTACATTGTTTTATTCTTTTTTTTGGTTTAATGTTTTACATCTTTCCCTGTTTAATGTATAGAGTTCATTTGAATGTATGTAATATAGTGTGAAGTTATGACCTGCAGCATGTGTATTGACAAAGTGCAATTGCCAAGGCAGTAGGCGGTGAATAGTTGTAACTTAACAGGCCATGCTATCTGCTTTGGGTCTGTGAAATGGCATTACCCAATTTTTGAAGTTTTCAGTTTCACAATTGGCGCTGATATGACTGCCTCATTCACTGCTTGACAATTGACCATTCTGCAGGTTGAGATATATCTGATACCCGACTCTAAATGGCATATCATCCCGGTAGTTATGCATTCCTTTCATACTTGTCTGGGTCATGTGCCATATAGAGATCATCGTAACCACATCTGCATGTCATGTTGACCCAGTGAAGGTTATATGGCCCTTTTATTGAGGCAGATCATTGGCTATAGGAACATTTGTTCCAGATCTTTGTCCCTTGTAAACTGGTCCAGTGATCAGCTCTTACTGATGACATCTGTTACATGGGCATAAAAATCCCTGTTTGTTGCCAGAACATTCTCTGTAAAGGGGAAAGTGATTCTGACATTGTATAGGGTTTTCTGGGACTTATTGAAGACCTTTCCTTGGGATCAGCGTTGCAGTGTCTTGCCTGTGCTAATGTCGCATTCATTGGTCACATGGTACAGTGGCAGCTCTGTCCCTTTCTAGTGAATGGTGCTAAGTTGCATTACCAAGCACTGCTACGGTTATGTATGGTGCTGTGCTTGGTATTCAGAGAAGAGGCTGCAGCCTCAACCACCTGCTATTGTGGGCCGGGGTGTTGGACTCTCAGATCACTATGTAATTCTTAAATACCCCTTTAACAATAGTTTTCTAGCTGAAATCATATTCACTTGTTTCAGGCAGGGAATCTACCTGAGTTTAAGGGCCATTACGGTATTTGCTCTGGAAGTGACCATACCCTGTGGTCATGGGTTTGGGGCTTGCTGCTCCTTCTTGGTGAACTGATAACCTTCACTGTGTCTAAGTGACAGTACACAATAGTACACAGTCCATCCTAGCTGTAGCATGGCCATTAGGACTGGTATGTAAATTACTGTTGTAGGGTTACCTAGCAACAGCGATTGTCTTAATTAATGCAGACGCTGTCATCCATACACAGGCTCACTGTGTTTGTCCAGGACGGTGTTTGTTGCACATTCCTCTCATGTTTCATGTTTTTACTGCCTAGCTTGTATATTTATTACCTATTTATTTATAATAAGTAACATTGAGCTATTTTTACAAATGTTCTATTATATTTAGAGTATTATGGCCTTTTTTTATTTCACTAACTTGTTTTACGTTTCATCCTTTATTTTTTTTTCCTTGATGAGTATACAAGTGGCGGATTGTAGGCAGTAGGTACTTTGGTCAATTGTGTACAGTGACCTCTGCCCTAATTTCATGATCTTGCTTAGGCTCTCCCTGCTGAAAAGTGGACTCTAATCTGTGGAGCGTATTTCACCAGAGGTTACATTTCACGTCAGCGAGTTGTTCACGCGTTCTTAGGTCATTGGGAGCAAGGAACGTTTCTGGGATTCACAAACAGATCATTTATCTGTTCAGACCTCATAAAGATACTTTGCACTTTAAATAGGATGTTTGGAGATTTGAGTGAATGTTCTGGTGCTTTCTATCTTTCCCCTTTTATCACATTGCAGCTTTTCTCCCTGTTTGTTTCTTTTATGCCTGCTATCCAGTCTTGGATTTAGGAAGCAACCATATGGTGTTGCAGCTCAGTTTAGAAGTATAACTCCCAGCATGCTTTGGGAGGTGTAGCGGAAGAGGTGCTGGTTGCTAGAAGACTGCTTTATTAGACATGGATGTAGAGTCTGACCCTATATCTTGTCAATGTTCACTAGTCTTTGGCACCCAGTATCTCTCAGCTGTTGTACAGCGGTAAAATCCCGCAAACGGGGTTGATGCTTGCTGGGATTTGCAGTTCTACAGCAGCTGCTGCATCTGAGGAAATACTTACTAAGCTTAAGCATTCATTTCAGCTCCCTTTGTCGCAAAAGGAATATACAGAATGAGTCCACAATACTCTAAGCAAGAATCAATGCAAAGAAGTGAGAAATTGTATGTTAATGTCATGTTAATCCTGCCTGCTGTAAGCGGAATGCAGTTCATGCCAAGAGCGCTTGTGGTAGAGTCTGTTTAATAAAGTCTTTATATTGTGATATTTGTGGTTTATGGGTCTTTTTCATATTTATCCACCCCCACCCCCCCTCATACCGGCAAGTTCCAAGAAATGTTTTCATATGTTAAGCACATTACAAGCTTCAAGACTTTCCCATCCAGTCTATCCTGCGTAAAACCGGATAGTCCAAGTCTCAGTCCCCAAGCCACCGATATCTTACATGTAGCTAGAAGGAGCAGTCTGTTAATCTGTAACCTGCAGTGAGAGGCGATCTCATAAGAGTGACTTCAAGGTATAATCTCATAAACACAAGAGTACGTTTAAGGACTGGCCTGGCTTAGATATTGCTAAACATATAACACTAGCAGGAGGACACGGCTTTGCACGGGTATATTTAATTTTGTTTGTGTAGTGGCAATATAAGAATTTTCCAGTTTTGCACATGTGTATTTTGTATGTCATTTGTGTGTGTCCATAAGCGTCATGTGTATCTCATTTCAAATATCAGTGAAAAACCTGCAATCGGTTGTTATGGAGACCTGGAGTAAAGCTGTGTGTTTGGGACCTTGTGTAACAGTGTCATCCACAGCACCCTGCCCCTTTAACCGGTTAAGGACCGCTGGCCGTAAATTTACGGCCAGCAGTCCTGGTCTCTAAGACCAGCCGATAGTAAATTTACGGCCGGTCTTCAGAGACTCACTAGGCAGGGGGTGGGGCGGGGGGAGGGCAGGGGTTAGGTGTTACTGACACCTAACCACCCCCTCAACAACGTTCAGTCGGACTCAGTTCCGACTGAACGCTTTAACCCTTTCGATCCTGCCGTGAAACATCACGGCGCGATCGAAAGGGATCCGCCACAGATTGAAGCTGATCGGCACCCCCTGCGGCGAGATCGGGGGGTGCCGATGTCAGTAGAAGGTAGTCTGGGGTCTGGCCAGTGACCCCAGACTACCGGAGCCCCCACATACCTGGTTGATCCTGCCGACCGATGGAGGAAGTGAGCGATGTGTCTCACTTCCTCTGCTGCTTGCAGGACACGAGCAGGCTCATGTCCTGCTCGTGTCTTGCAAGCTACTATACAGAATCAGTTGGTGCTTTCATCAAAGCATCAACTGATTCAAGTGTCCTAAATGGACACATGAAAAAGTTAAAAAAAAATAAAGTGTATGAAAAAAGTAAAGTTATAAAGCCCAAAAATCCCTTTTTCTCTATACAAAATGAATTATATAAAAAAGGTACTAAAAATTAATAAAAACAATGCATATTTGGTATCACCGTGTCCGTAACAACCTGTACAATAAAACAAATAATATTTAATGTATACGGTGTACATCTGAAAAAAAAACGGAAAAAACCCGCCGGAAGTAATGATTTTTCACCATATCACCTTACAAAATATGCTATAAAAAGTGATCAAAAAATCATATGCACCCCACAACAGTACCAATAAAAAGCGCAGGTTGTCCCGCAAAAAATAAGCCCTCAACCAACACTGTCAACCGAAAAATAAAAATGTTACGCCTCTCAGAAGATGGCGATGCAAAAATCACTGATTTATGTCCCCAAATGTGTTTTTGTTCTGCAGAATTAGTATCGCATAAAAAAATACTATAAATGAGGTATCGCCGTAACCGTACTGACCCGCAGAATAAAGGCTACATGTTACTTATACTGTACGCTGCATGGCGCAAAATTTAAAGGGTACAACTCAATGCCAGGATTTTTTTTTTTTTTTTTTTAATCCAGCAAGAAAGAGTTAATAAAATGTATTCAGTATGTTGTAGGCACCCAAAAATGGTGTCATTACAAAATACATCACATCCCGCAAACAACAAGCCCTTATATGGCCACGTCACCAAAAGAATAAAGAAAATATAGCATCTACCAATGTGAAGACAAAAAACCCCAAAATCGCCAAATTATTAGAATACAACTGGCGGCGTCAAGAAGGGAATGTATAAGCAGTGTGAGCGAATATCAGGGGACACCCCAGATTTACAGCTTATGAGGGAACAGACACCAGAAGTGACCCCCAAAGTGACACCCATAGTGACTCCCCCAATCATAGGAGCTACTGGGACATAGTAGGGAATTTGGTGTCTGCAATGTTTTCCGCACCGCTTATATATTCCCTCTTCGCCATCCGCCGTGCAGTCACGTCCGGATACTAATACTCACTACACCCCCTGAGAAATTCTTTGAGGGGTGCAGTTTTCAAAATGGGGTCACTCCTTTGGGGAATCCACTTTTCTGGTACCTTACAGGCTCTACAAACATGACATGGCGTCCAGATACCAAACATCTGAATCTGCACTCCAAAAGCCGCATCGCGCTCCTTCCCTTCTGCGCCCTGCTGTGCGCCCAAACTGCAGTTTATGCCACATGTATGCCACATGTATGACACTGGTGTACCCCGGATAACGGACGTAATGTCATATGTGGGAATAAACTGATATTAGGGCACAGCCAGATACAGAAGGGTTATTGGGTTTTTGGAGCGCAGACGGTTTGGTTTTTGGATGCCATGACACTTTTGCATAGCTGAAACGCCAGTAAAGTGGAATCCCCTGATATGAGACCCTATTTTGGAAACTGCACCCCTGAAGGATTTATCCAGGGGTACAGACAGCATTTTTAACCCCCAAGTTTTGCTATAACTTATTATCCATAAATGAATACGAAGCTGATTGTGAGAGGTGAAAATGACCATTTTTCCAGGAACCCATCATTTCAGTGCGTAATATGTTGTGTCCGACTTGTATCAGAGATGAACGCTCTGAAAGCTGTTGTGCCCGGGATACCACCCGCTTACCAGTTTTTGGAGTGTCTCTGCTGACATAAGTTGGGCACAACATATCGGGTACTGAAATGGCGAATCTCTGGAAATTTTTCATTTTTAACTTCTCATTATCAGTTGCGATTTCATTTCTGGAAACTAAATAAATGCAACACTCAAGGGTTAAAAATTCTCGCTACTCCATTTGATAAATCCCATCAGTGGGCTAGTGTCCAAAATAGGGTGACATGTCTGCGGATTCCACTTTATTGACAATTCAGGGGCTTTGCAAAAGTGACGTCCAAAAACCAAACTGTGCTCCAGAAACCAAAATAGCGCTCCTTCCCTTCTGCGCCCTGCTGTGTGCCCAAACTACAGTTTGACACATGTATGACACTGGTGTACCCGGGATAACGGACGTAATGTCATATGTGGGTATAAACTGATATTAGGGCACATGTATGACACTGGTGTACTCGGGATAACGTACGTAATGTCATAAGTGGTTATAAACTGATATTAGGGCACAGACGGACACAGAAGGGTTATTGGGTTTTTGGAGCACAGATGGTTTGGTTTTTGGATGCCATGACACTTTTGCAGAGACGCTAAACTTGCCCCTACAAAATGGGGTTTACAGTTACCTCCAGGTCTCTCCAAAAGGAACATGGCCCCCAGAAAGTCCCTCTAAATCTGTACCCCAAAAGCTAAAAAGCGCAGTGCTCCTTCCCTTCTGAGCCCTGCTGTGTACCCAAGCAGCAGTTTACACCCACATATATATTTTTTTGCCCCTCGGGATGGCCCCTTAATAGTTTTAGGAGTGCAGGTCTCTGACAACACAAAGTGGGTGCAACGTATTGGGCACCGAAATGGCATATTTCTTTCAAAATTTCAATTTTCATTTTGGACATTCATTTTTTGGAAGCATTTTAGGCACAAAATGATAATACCCCTTGATTCATTCCATGACAGGTGTAGTTTATAAAATGGGGTCACTTTTGAGGGGTTTCCATTGTATTGGTACTTTAGGGGCTCAGCAAATGTGACATGGCCCCTCAAAACTATTCCAGCCACATCTGCCCTCCAAAATCCAAATACCTCTCTTTCCATTCTGAGCCTCACCATGTACCCATACAGCAGATTATGGCCACATATGGGGTATTGCCGTGTTCAGGAGAAAATTTGTAACAAACTGTGGGGGGCTTTTAATTCTTTAACTACTTGCAAAATTAAAAATATGGCGCTAAATGGACGATACATTGTGAAAAAAAAGTAATTTTTCATTTTTACGTCCCAATGTTAATAAAATCTGTGAAACAGCTGTGAGGCCAAAATGCTCACCAAACCCCTAGATAAATTCTATGAGGGGTGTAGTTTCCAAAATGGGGTCACTTTTAGGGGGTTTCCACTATATTGATATTTTAGGGGCTCTGCAAATGCGACATGGGACTTGAAAAATATTCCAGCAAAATCTGTCCTTCAAAAGCCAAATAGCGCTCTTTCCATTCTGAGCCCCGCCATGTTCCCATACAGCAGATTATTACCACATATGGGGCATTTCCGTGTTCAGGAGAAATTGTTTAACGAACTTTATGGAGCTTTTTCCCCTTTATCCTCTTGTGAAAATGAAAAATTTGGGACTAAATTGACAGTTTATTGGAAAAAAAGTAATTTTTCATTTTCATGCCCCAATGTTAATAAAATCTGTGAAACAGCTGTAGGGTCAAAATGCTCACTATACCCTTTCATATGTTCTGTGGGGGGTGTAGTTTCCAAAATGGGGTCACTTTTAGGGGGTTTCCACTGTATTGGTACTCTAGGGGCTCTGCTAATGCGACATGGCACCTAAAATTATTCCAGCAAAATCTGCCATCCAAAAGCCAAATAGCGCTCCTTCCATTCTGAGCCCCGCCATGTTCCCATACAGCAGAATATGGCCACACATGGGGTATTGCCGTGTTCAGGAGAAATTGTTTAACAAACTGTGGGGGGCTTTTACTCCTTTATCCCCTTGTGAAAATTAAAACTTTGGAGATAAAGTGACATTTTAGTAATTTTTCATTTACACATCCCAATGTTAGTAAAATCTGTGGAACAACTGTAGGGTCAAAATGCTGACTATACCCCTTGATGAATTCTGTGAGGGGTGTAGATTCTAAAATGGGGTCACTTTTGGAGGGTTTCCATTGTTTTGGTACTCTAGGGGCTCTGCAAATGAGGCATGGTGCCTGAAAATTATTCCAGCAAAATCTGCTGTTCACACACCCAGTGTCGCTCCTTCCCTTCCATGCACTGCTGTGTACCCAAAAATCAGTTTACGCCCACATGTGGGGTATTTCTGTGTACGGGAGAAATTGCATAACAAAATGTGAGATGCATTTTCTCCTTTAACCCTTTGTGAATGTGTTAATTTTAGGTCTAAATGAATGTATTAATGAAAAAAAATGAAATGTCTAAATTTCACTTCCATATTATGTTTATTCTTATGAAAAACTTAAAGGGTTAACAAACATCCCAAATGCTGTTTTGAATAATTTGAGGGGTGTAGTTTTGAAAATGGGGTGATTTATGGGGGTTTCTATTATATAGGCCTTTATAATTCCTTACAGAACTGAAGCGGTCCCTAAAAAATTGGTTTGGAGAATTTTCTTGCAAATCTAGAAAATCGCTGTTACACTTGTAAGCCTTGTAACGTCCAAAATAAATTAAAAGACAATCAAAAGATGATGCCGATATAAAGCAGAGATATGGGAGATAATATTTATTCATGTATTTGGGTGGTATGACTATCTGCCTGAAAAGCAGAGAATTTCACATTTTGAAAATTGCAATTTTTTCCAAATTTCCATCAAATTTCCTAGTTTTTTTTTATAAATAAATACAAAAATATTGATTAATATTTACCACTAACATGAAGTATAATGTGTTACGAAAAAAACAATCTCAAAATCATTTGTGTAAGTTAAACCGTCTCAAAGTTATTGCCATTTAAAGTGACACATGTCAGTTTTGAAAAAAAAGGCCTGGTCTTTAACATACTTTTGGGCCTGGTCCTTAACCGGTTAAAGCTGACTTAAAGCAGTGAAGAAAAATGGCTGGGTTTCTATGGAAACTTGGAGTAAAACTCTAATATGTGGTACTCTGTGCACAACCGTGTATCTAATCCTCCTGTGTGTGGTATTGTATGCAGCGGTGCATATCTAATCCTCTGGTGTGTGGAACTGCGTGCAGACGCATGTATCTAATCTTCTGGTGATACTGTGTGCTGACCTGTGTATCTAAGCCTCTGATGTATCTGTTTGGATATCCATGTTGAATTGTACATGTGGAGTGACTGTGTGTATTGCAGTTGAAATCTGAGTGAAAGACTTGAAGGTTTGTTTTGGCTAATGGGGGGGGGGGGGTGTTCAGGGTTTTGGGAAAGCTGTATCTCCGGAATGGTCTGTCCGAGTGAGTTGGAGCCTGGTCTTAAACCAGTTGTTTGGTCACGCATAAAGAACAGACAGACCAATTCATTTTTATAATATATGTATGACATTGTATATTCAGGTTGGGGAAGTCCAGATATAATTTCTCCAGGATGGTGTTCTTGGAGTGTATACACACTCTACAGATTTGTTTCAGAAACTTTTACTGCCTTCATATTCATTTGAATAGAAATGTATGCACATGCAACCATGCTGAGATGTAAAAAAACTGATTTTTCAATTGCACTAAGGGGGTGTGAATTTACCGTTTAACCCCTTCCCAATACCTTTTCTGTAGTACATGTCAGGCAGGTGATCTGCCTATAGGGAAACCACCGGTGTTTCCATAGGTATAATTGACATGCAAGCTGCGATTTACTAAAGCATGACTGTTTCCTTTTGAGCAAATGCAATCAATGGTGGTGTCCATTGGCAACTGATTAAGACAACAAATGTCGCTACTCCCATGGTTAGAGGAAATCTTTCCAACTCCACAATCTTGTTAATTTTATATTAGCAAAATTGTTTAACTTGTATACACACTTAAATATGGCCTGTTCATGGATAACCCCTTTAAATAAGCACTAAAAATATAAAAAGTAGTAAATTAAAAGCATTAAACGGCTTTCTGCACCTTTTGTGCTAATGAATCTATTGGTGTTTTTTATTGCCTGCCTTTTTGTCTATAAAGTCTGATTTCCATCCAGTCTGTTGGATTACAGGATCCTCTGGTCTGTGTTCAGATTGGGTTACAATTCCTTACAACTTTTGGTTGCCTATAAGTATGTTAGCCACTGCATGCTACACTCCTAGCTTGGCACTTCTGCCCCTTACTTTTAACCGTCTCTATGCCTGGACCGCTAAGGATGTAAAACTTGAAGTTTTTAGAGTTTAGTTGGCCTTTAACCTCCTTCGGTTGGTTGTTATGTTTAGGTTTACGGTCATTTTCTGTGTTTCAGGTCTTTACTAGGAAGAAAAAAGGGAAATGCTCCTTATGATTCACTTTCTGGGAATTGCAGGCCATCATCGCATGTATTACTCAGATATAAATAGCTAGATATGCACTTTGATATTGTAAGACACTATGGTTAATACTTATCCATTCTGGCAGATTAACACAGGGAATATTTTTCTGCCGCAAAATCTGTTATGAGGACTGGCTGGAGATTTCACTCACGCTTAAATAATTGATATCCTTATGGGTAATCGGTCAAAAATAGTCTGGAATCTGACACTTGTGCCCCTGTGTGAAGAGGCTGCAGCCCCTTTAGTACTTGCCAAGCACAGTGCCGTACATCTGTATTGAGCCTGGTGTTGTGGCTCAGCCTATTCATTTGAATGGGACTGAGGTTCGACCATGCTACATGACATCACATGGCCTGTGAAGATCAACAATTACATTTTGGGAAACCTCTTTAAGCCTGCATCAAAATCTGCATGCAGATTTAGCAATATGTCACTGCCTTGTTAAGCACATGAAATCCCCACCACCACCTAAAGGGCTTAGGTGACTTTTTTTTGTTTGTTTTTTTTTTTCTCTCCTTTCTTCCATGCTTTACACTGAAGCTGTGACTTTGGCAGTTTCTAAGTATACGCCCACCAGTATGTCCGATAAACCTCATCAATATAGTGTTAGGAAATCCCAAATTCCATTGGTTATTACTGTAAACATCTACTCCTCCATCATCCTGTACGAACCTAGCTGGTGCTAGTAGGAGCTGCAGTTGTGACAACCAGAAGTGTAGCCGGAGGCTCTTCTATTATATTAGCATAGTAGCCAAGCTTGTGTGTTTGTAGGTTACACCATGGGAAACTGGTTTCTGAGCTGGGCATGTCATCTCTCCTGACACGTCTGTTTTTTAGTAAATACTGGACTCTCCTATGAAATTTAGGATAGTCTTTTCTAATAACTTTGCTTCATACCGTCCCTCTGTTATTTCTCCTGGAAATCAATTGACAACTGGATGTCACTTTTTCCATTTTCAAGGTGTGGGGGGATTTCTATACTGTATATGGTCAGTTCACACTGAGTTTTTTTGTAGATGAATTTTTTAGGTGGAATCCTGGAAAACTCTTCCCATTCATGTCAGTGGCAGGTTTTTTTTTCTACTAGTGTTTGTTTTGTTTTTTTACCTAGTGGGGGGGGGGGAAAAGCAACATGACCCATCTTCAGGCAGATTCCGCAACTCAGTCAGATGCTGCATTCGCGGCTTGAGACTTCATCCGGGAGCTATTGGGAACGGGATCCATTGAAAAGGATTTTCCTATCCCTTTTCCACCATGTGGACGGGCTTAACAGTGATTGGACATTGTCAGACAGTTCAGGGCCTCATCCCCAACTGGTAACACCCAATTTACGATTTATAAATTTCACAGAGGTACGGTATAATGTTCAGTTGTAAGATAAATTGAATTCCTTTTCTGTGGGGATTACGAGTATTTGCTGCTGTCAGGAGAGGTGACAGATCATCTTTAAGGCTCTATGTAGCAGGCCACAGCGAAAAAGTGATGCGGAGAAAAGCGCTTGTTACAAAGTCCGAAGAGGTTTTCTTTCTTTCTGCCTCCATTATACTTGTAGAAAAAATCACCAGCTTCTCTGTTGGTATACTTGACATGCTGCGATTTCCGAAACAGCGGCTGTAAAACGTACCAGTTTTTGCAGTGGATCGTGGTCACGTGACAAACATTGTCATCCAAACGACCTGTCAGGTCTGTTATGGATATTGTTCATTAGCACAACATGACTTTTTTTTTTTTTTATACTTGGCAGTTCTCTGTAGTCGCACGATGATTCTGCTTGCTAATGGTGGAGTACCCCTTTAAGCTGTATGGGAACCTCTACCACTACTAACAAAACTGTGCTTCATTGACATCCTTCCAAGTAGCTGGACCTGGGTAAGATACCCATCAACTATTATAGGAAGGGAAGAATTTACAAAACTGCTCCGTCTTCATATTGAGAAAAACATTGACTACTACGGTATTGACGTGAATACTAAGGATGATCAGTGCTGGATTGCCCACATTCTGAGTAACTATTTAACATCCGCCTAACATCGGTCACTGGGTCAATGAGTTCTCTCTTCTATTCAGTTGTTTGTCATTTATTATCCATATTATTGTACTGTCAGCGCCATATATCTGATTTTTAAACGCTTTTGTAAGAATTCAAACGAAAACAACTGTGTGCTATGTACACAGCTTGAAGTATGAAGTCTTAGGCCGTGTTCAGACTTCCATATTATGGCCACAAATCGCACCCCAACTGTGTGTCTGATGACCTGAACTTACAGATCCATAGATCCTCATGATGCTGCACACATATGTGCACAATAAAGGGGACATTATACTGTGGAGGAAACAATGAGGAGGATGTTACACTGTGTGGGGACCACAAGGGGCATGGCATTATGCGGTGTGGAGACACACATGGATGTAGCTATAAGGGGGTGCAGAGGTAGCAGTTGCTACTAGGCTCCAGACCATAAGGGAACCCCAAAAGGACCCTTTTCCACATAAAATATACCACTATTCTAAAATGCACATGTTAAGTTGGGGGCACCTTTACAGATTTGCATACAGAAGCTTCAAGTTACATCTCGGGGCCCAAAGGGACATGGTTTGGAATGGGTAGGTGGTGGTCCTGTATGCAATAAGGATTTTGTCCCTCAGTCCTTTGAAAGTTGGGACCTATACTTAAAGGGATTGTCCAGGATAAGAAATACATTCCTGCTTTCTTCCAAAACGATTGCTACATCTGTGGTATAACTCACGCATGAATTATAGTAAATGTGGGGACTGGGGCATCTCCGCCCAGGCTCACTCAGATTCAAGCCCCACTCTGCCACTTACAAAAAAAAACAGCAAGATGTGCCAGAGTGTGACAAAAAAGTTGTCCAGCTGTGGTGCATTTTTGGGCACTTTCTAGGCACAAGCGCCTTAGTAAATGTGGTCTGTTTGTGATATATAGCTCGGTCCTATTCACTTCTATAGAACTCTGCTGCAATACCAGACGCCATCCATGGACAGGTGTGGGGCGCTGTTGACAGAGAGCAGCCTTGTTTTTGTAATCCTGGACTACTGAAAACAGTTATGCCATCCTGGGCCACAGACTCATGACCCTGGGCACGCAGGCAGGCTAACCCCATGACAGATGAAACTCAGTGAGGTGACAAGTGACTTGTGAGCTATTTCAGGCATGCATGTGGCCTGGACCTTGGGTATTAACTCCCTTTCAGTGACGTCTGCAGCTCAGCAAGCTGGTTATAAGAATAATCCAGACGTCAGTTTGTAAACCTACCTGAGGAGGAGCGCCACTATCCCAAGACGTCCCCTACAAAATCTATAAATACCAGCTGTACAGTAATACTGGCTGGGGAAGAGCGGCTCATGTTACCTAAAAGTCAACTATTAGTCTAGAACCAGGGGGAGTATCGCTGGCATGGACGGCTAATATTCCCCCGCTGCGGGAGATTTATCAAAAATAGTGCAAAGGAATAGTGGAGCAGTTGCCCATAGCAACCAATCAGGTTGTCATTTTCATTGAAAAAATGTCTCCTGCAAAATAAGAACTAGAATCTGATTGGTTGCTGTGCACCAATGGAGTGGCTGCTCATAGCAACCAATCAAGTTTTTCCAATTGTAAAAAAAAAAAAAAAAAAAAATCCTGAAAAATAAGAGCTGGCGTCTGATTGGTTCCTTTGCGCCTGTGGAACAATTGCCCATAGCAACCAATCAAGCTGTATATTTCATTAAGAAAATGTTTCCTGCAAAAGAAGAGCTAGAATGTGATTAGTTGTTGTGTACTGTGGAGATATTACCCATAAAGACCAACCCGGTTGTTTATTTCATTGAAAAATAAGCACTAGAATCTGATTGGTTGCCACCTCCTAGCTTGTCTAAATGTGACCCCTTTCACTTTTGTTACTTGCAGTGTGTCAGGGTGACATGGCGATCTTCGGATCATAACCGAATTCGCCGTGCAGTCAAAAGCTAAGATCCTAAGACTAAGTAGAGATGACATTGCAATGACTAAATAGCCTGTATGGTACTTTTTAGGAACCCACTGAAGTCAATGGGAGACTTTTTTTCAGCGCTGAATCTGACATGGATTCCACAGCAAATTCAGCGCCATGTTCCTCTGTGTGAATGTACCCTACAGTGGACAGCGCTTTCTGCCTTGTATAGTGCACATAATGGGCACCGGAAGCAGCTCCATACAATCAAACAGGCCGAGGCTGCCCACTAATTCCCCCCACTGACCAGGTATTTAAGGCTGAGGATAGGCCATTAAAAGCTTAACCCCAGACAAACCCTTTAAGGGCCGCCTTCACACAGAGTATACACTCGCTGATTCGGAATGTGTAACACTGTTAAAACAGATCCCATTGCTTTCTATGGGAGCCGGCATACGAGCGCTCCCCATAGAAATGAATGGGCTGCTTTTTTCCTCCCTATTGCGTTCAATGTGATACGCGCGTAGGATATGTTCACATGGCAGAAACTTTTTCCGGTGTGTGACTTTCCTGCGCAACTAGCTACAACGGGATGCAGATGCAGTGCACTGGCATCCCACTCCGGATTATGCCCGAATGAATGGGTCTAATCGGGAGTGAGTCTCGAGCCGAGGAGTCCGCAGGAACATAGGGCATGTCGCTTCTTTTACCCGCTAGCGGGGAAAAAAAAGCATGTGACTCCTATTGAAATGAACCTTAGACATTTTTGCAGGTGGATTTTGAGGCGGATTCTGCACCAAAATCCGCATGCAAAAAAAACTCCGTGTGAACATATGCAGCACTCCGCTCCAGATTAGACCTAGTCGGGAGGGAGTGTCTTCAGGTGGACGTCCGAGGCTGAATCGGCCACAGCATAGGCCTGAAGAATGAGCATATTGGAACAAACCGTTCACAGAAAAAAAGAGATGACCGGCTCCCAATGATTTCAATCGGAGCAGTTTTTTGGTCAGGATTTTGAGGCTGATTCCGCCTCAAAATCCTGACCAAAAATTCAGCCTAAGGCTCAAAGAAATCCCACGATAGTACGATACGGTGCAGTTAAAATTGTATGAAAAATGGAATCAGATAAAAAGGGGGGTTTTTGCAAGTGAAATGTTAAATTGTCACCTGTTAAAATAAGAAACTGCACCAAAACTGCATGCAATGTGAATGCAGCCTTAATAAAGGTATGAATGTCCCCCCCAGCATATCCTGTTAATACATATCCCACCTGTAACTTCTCTGTATGCTGCAGGTGATCCTGACTATATCTTGCTGTATGGTGGGGGAGGGGCTGGGCCAGTGAGCCAGCACCTGCAGAGCACAATGCAAAACACAAAGGTTTGGTGTGCACCTCCATGATGGTGTTGCGTTATCTTCATTCAAGGTTATACATGTTCTTTGTATAAGAGTATTCTACACCTTCCACATAAAGCAGTGTCTCTGTTTTTGGCTTCAAGGATTTTACACTGTCCAGGGATTACTTGAGGACAGGTAGGAACATTTTTGAACAAATATAGCTATATGAATCCATGCATGGTATGTACTGTATACGGAATGTGAAGTATGTGACGCCGTTACTTGGTGGCATTCTATTATGTATCCTTACACCACGTACATGACTTGGGGGAGATCCATATCCTCTGCATGTCCTGTAGATGTATTTCTTTACAGTAAATAACTGCAGTGCCCAGATGTTAGGCCCATGGGCCCCTGGTTAGTGGGAGCACTTGTGTTAAGCCGGGAAATACAAGGGTATCATGACTATTGTGGCAGAGGTTGGGGCAGATCAGGATGGATTGATTTGATAATCCAGTGCAGCATTATCTGACAGCAGCTTTCTATCAGCTGAGCTGAGTGTGCATGTGTATTAGGATTTCAGAAGGAACTACCTACTGATTGTATTGCCTATGATGTCACGTGTTACACTTTTTAGCTTCAGCATCTTTGTTTCTTTCTGTCCATCATAATGACGTCTGCTGCGGATTACAATAACAATCTGTTCCCTGTGAATTCATGCGTTTGCCTCTCCTTTGAACCCTCCTTCCAAGTCACTCCCTGACGTCAGGGGCAGTTTATTGTTGTTGGTTGTTTCTTGCTGCTGGACATCAGTAAATCATTGTCCAATGTCCAGGCTCCGCTCACTAGAGCACGAGTGTAATATCTTCTGATGAGGCCATAATAGGCGTCACATTATAACGATTTCATTCTATGCCTATGGGGTTTCCTGTTTACAAGATTTCTTCATACTTTTTACTGCCATGTTACATGGAAATACTATTTTATGATAACCCAGATATCCGTTCTCCGTACTCATTTAGGATGCGGTACACCCTGACTTTGACCGTGACTTCTGTAATGTAAGTGAATGGAGTCTAAGGGCAAAAAGACTAAGCTCTGCTGGGTTTTTTTTTTTTGCATCTTGCATTTGCAGTAGCCCCCACTTAGAGGTGCAATGTGACTCCATCCACTTACATTAGAGAGTCACTGGACAATGCAGCAATATTTGGTTGGACGATAAGAGTCACATATAGCCCTAGCTAAACTGTATGAAAAATAGTTAATGACCAAAATTTCCAATGACCAGGCAGAGGCCACAGAGTCAGACAGTATAGAAATAGGTGCAGACCAACAAAATGAAGATTGTCTATAGCTATCACATTTTTGGTCTAGATTTTAACAGGGCAAGTCAGAATTTGTGAATGTATCGAATATTTTGCGTGTACATAGTGAAGTGTAAATTACACATGTATCTGCTATGTATGCCTGTATGCTTGCATTTCTACGTGTGTCTATTTACATGTAGATCTATTTGTAATGGGCTCTAAATGCTACCTATGATGCCACATAGAGGAACCTATAGAAAATTCGGCTATTGAGGTCTGTGACTACAGTATAAGACAGAGGATGTGAACACAGGACAGAATTGCTGCAGATTATAGTTTTTAGGATTTGGGCAGGTGATCTAAAAAGGGATATGGTAGTGGGTAAGGCCTAAATCAAATCATGATTAATCAAGCATTTTACCTCGATTATGAGTAATGAACGATTAGGCCATGCCCCCTTTTAAAGGCCATACTGTCAGGGCTCATATCATTAACAAGGGTGGCATGGGTCCACCAGGCCCAAAGGCAAGTAATTGCCAATTCGTTCCCATTATTATCCGACTTCATAATCGTCATCCGCTCATACAGTTGATTACTGTTGTGGGATACGGGAGTCTATAAGAGATGAGTATATGTTGGCAGAGGTTTGCTCAGCGGTTTAATTCATGACCACTTTGATCCTCTTTTAGCCTCCTTAATGATATCTATGCGGCACAACATTACATGAGTCGCTCCCTGTCCTTTTTAGGCTTCTTTTGACTTCATGACTGAAGTCAGGGACCACTGAGGCCTGATTGGAACTAAGCAGTCCATGACCTAGAAGGCCAGAAGAGGCCCAAAGAGGACAGGGAGTGTGCTGGAGCCCAAGGAAGGTAATTAACAGGAGGTTTTTTTATGTTTGCTCACCTAACCGTGGCCTCCACTTATTATACCCTGGGGTCTGAGGAGACCCCAGAGTATAATAAAAGCTATTCCAGTTTGGACATGCTTGTTGCGAATTAGACTGCAGGTAGAACCTTATCCGGGTTGACGTTCGGTTTTGCTTGTTTTTCTATTAATTGCCCAGTCCTAGTAGCAGGAGAGTGGATGAGGTTTAGGCTATAGCCCCATTTTGCGGAAATATAGGTTTGTTTGTTTTTGGGGTTTTTTTAGCCAAAACCAGGAGAGGATTGAGCGAAAGGTAGAAGTGTAAGCTTTATTTTCTTGCATAGATGAAAGCATACTATGAATCTAGTGGTGAGTACAATGTGACCTATCAGTGTAACAAACTGTTCTGGGCAACCCGATGGAAGGTCCATCCAAAGCCTTAACAGAAATTTGTATTCATTCAGTATAAACGTATGCCAATGTGCGGTGCATAATAACATGTTCTTTTATCTGTTTGACAGAACCCCTCGTGATTGCTCAATATTAGGAAATCCTACATCTTTCTAACATTATGACACCGTCCCTGTCACGTGCTTGTCCTTGCTACCCTAGTCACATGAGTGGACAGGTCCTTGAACTTAAAATGTCATCACAGTCCTCCTGTGGCCAAAATGAGCAAACAAAGAATATCAGATTGTATATTTTAAAATAATTTTTATTTTATTTTTTGCTAAAGCCAATCTCTCAATGCAGATCACTTAGTATCAAGATGCAGTGACACTTGGGGCCTCAGGGGGCAGGGCAGGCGGTCATGTCTATGTGATCTAATCCGATCAGTCATTTATTATTGAAATCTCATTATCACATAATACATTATAAATGAGAGCTCATGCACTAATGGATGCATATTGTAATCCATTCTCATGTAACGGTCACCGCAACTACTTAGATTTTGTATGAATAGATGTAAAAAAAAAACAAAAACAAAAAACGTAAAATCTGCTTATTTTCATAAATAGATAGGAACGCTTTGTCTGTCTGTAATTGAACACAGTGTAGGTGTGACTGGAACATATCCCATTAGTTTCATTTACGTAATGGACACTCAGATCGCTTTTGTCTCCATCGAGTCCATTTTTAATTGAAACACGTACTTAAAAAAATTAAATAAAGTATAAATATAATCTACTACCTTTTTTAGAAGTCCACATTTTTATGTAATTTTTGAGTGGTTGTCAAAAAGTGTTTATTAGTGTCAGGGAAAGCTGGGTACTGGCTTCCACCTTGTTAGTTCAGCTTCTACAAGTATTGGCACTTGATATTCCCTTAAGCTTTGCTGTCCATTACTACCTTACCTTCTAAATGTACAGATTTTGATAGCAAGCATAGTCTCTATTATAAAAATAAAAAATATCTTTTATAACCAGTTATGGGATCTTATAAGTGGGCATGATGGTGCTACGTGCAAGGTGAGGAGCCCAGCCTGGCCCAAAAGATAACCTGTTTAGGGCATCCGCAGCTGCTGCAATAAAAATATAGGAGTTCTATCAGTCTTTGGAACAGAATGGATTGGAAGCCCCCATAGTGGCGAGTGTATAGTCTTGGATGTCACTCCGATTCAAGTGTATTCTGCTGCACACTCGATTGTATTTGTGGTTGCTACTATAGGGAAGAGTCATCTGTAGCGTATAACATAGGCTTAAAGGTTTATTTATTTATTTAGGATTTATATATTGATGACCTATCCTTAGTTATCAGTATGTGATCAGTCACTTTTTGAGGAGGCTGCAGCATTTGGATGAGTGCCTTGGCCTCTTCACTGAGCACTAACTACAGTGTCATACATAACAAAGGAGCTGTGCTTGGTATTGCAGCTCAGCCTCATTCACTTAAATGGGACTGAACTGCTGTACCATGTGATCAATAAATGTGATATTATCGGGTCAGGGAAGAGGACCTCACCACGGCTTCTTCTAGCAGATGATTGGTGAGGGTCTGAAGTCCAGGTCCCTCAGTCACGTATAGGTTTCCTCTGCGGACTTTCCGATTCAACTATACCTACAGTACAATAGAAACCGCCATTGTTTCTGTAAATATTATTGACATGCTGCGATTTCCAAAGCCGCAACTGTTCTAGGGATCACAACGTGTCTGCTGTGCATATTTTACCACAAAGTGGAGATGGGATTCTATAGAATTCCATCCACTTTGGTTTGACTGCGTTTTTTTTTCCATGGCAATTTGCACCACATGGTGCCCCAGCCTTAAAGGGGCTCTATCAGCAAAATCATGCTGATAGAGCCCCACATATGCATGAATAGCCTTTAAAAAGGCTATTCAGGCACCGTAAATGTTATATTATACTACCCCCCCATTTTAAAATAAAACCCTAAAAAAGAATGTTATCTACTTACGCATCGTGCACTATGGGCGGGCGTTCAGGGTGTGTCGTCTTCTTCATCTACGCCTCCTCCGGCGCTCGCGAACTGACACTGATAAAAAAAAATGGCCTGGGCGCCTGCGCAGTAGCTGCAGTAGAAGCCGCATGCTACTGCGCATGCGCCCAGGCCATTTTTTTTCTATAATATAACATTTACGGTGCCTGAATAGCCTTTCTAAAGGCTATTCACGCATATGTGGGGCTCTATCAGCATGATTTTGCTGATAGAGCCCCTTTAAGAATGAAGTCCCAGAAAACCATACCTGCCAACTCTCGCTAGCAGCTATCAGGGAGAATGGCGAGATCATTGGCATTTCCATTTCCTTCAAGACGACACCCATTTTAGCAGCATGTCGTGTCCCCTTTTTGAGCACAAAATGTGATGTCACAAGACATGCTGCGCCCACGTCACATAGGGTTTAACAGAGAGCTACCCAGGTTATTTGCCAGCTTTTCTTTGATTCCAAGAGGTCTCTTCTTATTTCGGGGGCCTCCAAGACATTCCAGTACAGTTTGCAACTATATCGAAAAACCCTCTAATGCTAAGGCCCCACATAGCGAGTCGCAGCCAAAAATGTTGCAAAAAATACTGTGGCAGGAAACACATTGCTTCTATAAGTATAAGGGGGCGTTTACACTATTGTCGGTGTCCGACAGCTAGTGTCCGATGTAGGGTTTTGCTGTCTGCTTGAAAAATTGGACATCTTTGTGAACGGACGCTTAAGGACAGACACGGACTGTAAAAGAACCCAACAGATGTCCCATTAAAGAATGCAAAATGTACGGACACAGCTAGTGTCCGATGCTAATGTCCACGCAAGATTTTGTGGGGACATTAGCAACGGACATTAGTTGTCGGTCACCGACGGTAGTGACATGCTGCAATCTTCAAAAAAAATGCAAGTTTCCTTAAACCTTGCCTTATTTCAAGGTTGTGGGTCCCAGAGCAATATTTATAATATGTAGCATATAATATATGCCTGAGGGCCTTTGGGCCCCATCAGACTCCAGGGGGGCAGTGCTACCTCTACTACCTATAACAATGGATGCTAATCATAGGGGGCATCTGTGGTAGGGGGCTACCATTATCAAATAGATAAGATAGCTATATAATACATGGCCATGTTTCTGCTACAGTTTTGATAGCAGTCTCCAGTGATCAGGGGGTATAATTTGAGGGGGTGCAGCTGCACCTGAGACCAGGAGCCTACGAGGTGTCTCTTCCCAATACGAGGAGAACTTTACTATAAACCATACATTATAGATTTAGCCCTGGGGCTCAGGAGCTTCATGTTATGTCTCTGCCCCATATCATCAGGGATCCCTGCTCCAGTCAGTCATGTGACCCCAGTGGGTGTGGCTTGCAGTACTATATACCAAGTCTCCTCAGGGAGTGAAATCTCCTCACACTGGAGTCTCATGAGGGGAGAGCTAATGCTGGAGAGGATTGTGTTCCCTCATCCCTGTCTGACTGGATGGCTGTCTCAGTAACTCATAGAAATGGCAAATTTTAGTCAAAGAACAATAACTTTCTATTTGTAGAAATGGAGCTGCATTGTCCACAACTAAAGAAAGCAGGCACGTGTAAGTGTACAGTAAGAGAGATACAGGTAGTAAACCTGGACATTTCACCACAGTGTACAGGGAACCTGGTGCTCGCCGCCTTGTCTGCGCTTCTCCTCACAAAATGGCTGCCTGCCTAGGTAGTGAGGGAAAGGGGTGAGAACATGGCTGACATCTGCAATATTCAGGCCTTGAAGAGCTTTTGTCGTATTTGCTGAATAGAATTTTTCTTGCCAGTATCAGGGTGGTGAGGCCTGTCTGTCTGTATATGATATGTGTATGGTGACATTTGGTTATGTGGTAAAGTTGCTCCATAAATATAAATGTGGAGCACGTTGCACTCGATTTACTAGGATGGTGCAAGATACTGAAGGCCAGTTTTCTAGGCTCCGTTCACACGCAGTTGTTTGGCTCAGGAATTTGGTCAGGGAACTGGCTCAAATTCCTCCTCCAAAAACATTCAGTCCTATGGTGAGACGTTTTTAGGAGGAGAATTTGAGTTTCCTGACCAAATTCCTGAGGCAAACAACCCCGTGTGAACGCAGCCGGCATTCGGTAGGTTCACACTCCCGTTCAGGTTTCTATTCTTCGGGTTTGCTTGGGGACCCGAAAAATGGAAACCCAATCCGCTTAAAAAGTGGTTACCCACGGGCCCCATAGACTATAATGGGTCCACTCAGTTTCTGCCAAAAAAAGATGTGGCGAGAAAAGTGGAGGATGGAATCGCCAAATGCTTGGGTGAACCTAGCCTTGATAAGTAAAAAAAAAAAAACTTTGTGCTTTTTTTTTTTGCACCCCATTTGAGTAGGGACGGTGGGCGGGCTGCAAAATCTGCCATAGATTAGGTATGAGCTGGTGTACATTTTCCCCTCAAGATGTGTGGACCGACAGTGGATGCCCATCATTTATGAGTAGGTGGGCACCTTGTCATTAAATGAGGTGCACCCTCACCGGCTCTGGGACGATGAAGACTGGCGTGAATACATAATTCTCCCCTGATATGTACAGTATAAGTGGAGTCTCCAACGCAGGTGTGAATGCAGCCTAAATGTGTAGAATTTTTTTTTTTTTTTTAATTCCAAGCAAGCTACAAACTACTTTTTGTTTTTACATTATCTTCATTGAGTTCATCTGTAAGCTAACCACTATAGCAATGAAAACTTCTGGTTACTATCATAACAGTCACATGCAACTAAGGATAAGTTCACATCTGTGTATGAGTCTCCATAGGACAAAAAAGTGTAGCATGGAGGTTTCTATGTTAAAATAGTGGAAACCAGACAGACACCTGGCAGATCCAAGTCTACAGACAGGCTCTCCATCGATCGGGTCCTCTGATGGACCCAAATGACTGGGAGCCCGACCCAAGTTTAAATCTAGCCATACTAAAAACTGCATACAGGTCTTCAGCTTGAAAAAAAAAAAAAGCACGGTGTAAACTCAGCCTTACTGAAAAACTGTGTGCAGTTTGTAATTAGAGGTATAAGTAATGCTTTCTACTATACCAGTAACCAGAGGTTTCAGTTTAATGGCGACTAGCTTATAGATGAGTAAGAATATATTCACACTACAGTCATTGCAGTCTATTTTTCTCCATCATGGAGTTGGAGCAATGGACTGTAATGCCGACAGAATTACTGCCCGAGTCTGAATTTTTACCTTCCTTCCGTTAAAAGGAAAAAAAATAAAAATCTTGCTTCCATCTCTACTTTTCTAGCTTAAGATAGTCACACCTGCAGGTCAGCTCATTTTCTTAGGGTTCATTCACACAGAGGAAAACGGTGCTTTATTTGGTGCTGAATTTTCAGCGCTGAAAAAAAAAAAAGCCTCCTATTGACTTCAATGGGTGCTGCTAGTTTTTTTTTTTTCCCACTAGCGGAAAAAGCCAGCGGCACCTAATGAAATCAATGGGAGGCTTTTGTCAGTGCCAAATAAAGTGCAATTTTCCTCTGTGTGAATGGACCCTTACAGATTTTAGCAGGAATTTGAAGCGGAGTCTGGATCTACCTTTTAATTACCTCCAAATTCCTCTGTATCAATGGCCTCCTTAAGGCCCACATTGCAGAAACACAGTTGTTTTTTTTTTTTTGTTGTTGTTGCAGTCTTTGCTTCGTTGTTTTTTTTTTGTTGTTTTTTATTTTTCGGGGGGGGGGGGGGGGGGGTTGAGCTAAAGTCAGGAGTGTTAAGAAAGGAATGGTAAATTTATAGGAGGCTCCTATACTTCTACCTTCTGTTCAATCCTGGCTTTGGCTTAGCACAGTACTGTATATGACTAGGCTGACTACCCCTATGCGATATTAAACTCAGGAACTGAGGGTGGGAGAAAAGAGACAAACATGTCCCAGAAATATTAGGCTCTGAATGACTGGTGGACGTGCTCTTAGGTGTGAAGTCACTTATCATCCCGCGGCTCTTCATCCTGTTTAGTAACCTATTTATTATTGTAACTGTCTGAACTTCTTATTTGGTGCTTGATTCTTTGAAATGCACATAGAGATTTCCTGTTGTGCTCCATTGTTGTTGTAACCACATTTAGCCTCTTCCTCTGACATAGACTGTCATAGATGGCACCAGGGAAGTAAAATGACACGTCTGAGTGTTTGTGACTCTACACATGATAAAGACAATCACACACACACACACTTAGGGTATACAAATTTTATTTATGGGTTATGATGGTACTCCCTCTGGGCCAGTTTAGTGAGTGACATCATCCTGGCGGGGAAGATATAGTCATATTTTTAAAGGCAAGGTTCTCTCAAATACTTCTGCAATTCTGGAAGAACTTTAAAGGGGTTGTCACATTGCAACAAATAAATGTTATTATTTGTATAATGAAAAGTTGCATGATTTTCCAATACACTCCAGTATTACCTGGTCCGTGCGCCACATGACCCTGGTCCATGTTTTTTTTTTTATTTTTTTTTATAAATCTACTGGAAGTCAACAGTGAAAATGTAAAAAAAAAACCAGTGAAGAATTGGTACATATTGGACAATTGTAAAACTTTTCATTATACAAACAATATGATTTATTTTGTTCAAACTGGACAACCCCTTTAAGGATGCAAGGATGACTTTAAGATAACATTAAGAAATCAAGGGGCATGGAGACATTCAAAATCTGCTGTTAGACTATCGGTCTCCGAGTGAGTGGCTGAACTTGACCACTTGTGACTCTTGGCAGAGCATATAGAAACAGTCCTACCAGCAGTGGCGTAACTACCACCATAGCAGCAGAGGCAGCTGCCACAGGACCCGGAACATTAGGGGCCCGGCGACAGCTACCCCTGCTACCCCACTCTTATCACAGACAAACTGTTGTAATTGCGATAAGATCGGGGGAAAGCTTGAAGGACCTTGTGTGATGTCAGCCGTCACATGACTAGGTGGGCGTGTCTTTATAGCCCGTGCAGTCCTGCAAGAGATGAAGAGAAGGAGAGATGTGGTGCTAGGTACTGAAGGGGAGGGGGGAAGGGAGATGCAGGATGGAGTGTGTGTGTGTGTGTATGTATGTATGTGTGGTTTGGAGTAGGGGAGAGGACAGTGTCCTATCTGTGTATTAGGAGGAGGGGGAGGTCAGTGTCTGTAGATCCATCAGTACTCTACACATTGTTTGTATTCAGACTTGCCTGCAATTGCTGTTACTAATGGCTGTCTAATAGTCAGGGGGGCGCTCTGTGTTTTGTATTGTACTGAAGGGGAGGGGGATGTGAGATGCAGGATGGAGAGTGTGTATGTATGTATGTGTGGTGTGGGGCAATTGAGGAGCAACAGTAACTTAGGGGCAGAGATGGAGGGGAGGACATGAAAACGGCGGTAGAGATGAGGGGTACATAAAACTGGGGGCAGATGAAGGGAGGACATGAAACTGGGAGCAGATGAAGGGAGGGCATGAAATGTCATGTGACATCCGTGCGTTATTAAAGATGGCCAACGCTACCAAAGACTGCAGTGGAGCCGGAGACAGGCAAGTAACTATTTTTTATTTTTTTATGTCTGCATCTCCCCTCGGTCTCTGATTATTATACTCCAGGGTCTGAAAATACCCCAAAGTATAATAATTGTTCATGGGTGTTCATCATGGGGCATAATCCTGCAGGGGCCACAATGGGGTGTAATACTGTGTGCAGGGGCCACTGAGGGACATAATAGAGCGCGCAGGAATATGTGTGTGTGTGTGGGGGGGGGGGCGGTTCGGTCGGTCAAGGACTTCGGTGTTGGTCAGGAAGGGGGGGGGCCATGTCAAAAGTTCGCCACGGGGCCCCGCCATTTCTAGTTACGCCACTGCCTACCAGGTTTCTCTATTGTGGATGTCCTGGACCTCGATTCCGCAGTCTCATGCCTGGTTAAGGGAGTCACCTGACCCTGAAGGTGTATTATGATCTTTTGTTTTGAGACCTGTTTACTGTTCAGACATGGAGTCTGACCCCTGACTGTCAGTCCAGATGCAAGCATAGATCAGTACCTTCTTTGTAACCTTTATGTGGTTATTGCTTCATATGTTCTATATGGCTTGTTCTTTTTATTTACCCGTCTATAATTCAAAGTGCAACTAAACTTTTAGACAAGTTTTGATTTTCTGGCATGAAAGCATTTTGTGATATACTGGTACATTAACAAATTTTGACTTTTTTTTCTTTGAATTCCTGCATTTTTTTCAGTCTTCTCCTTGCATCTGTATTGAGAGCTGTTCCTGCCTCTCATTGAATGTTACTGTGTATAACGTACAGGAATGTGTAAGAGGTAGAGAAAATGAGGGGGGGGGTGTCACTTCAAATATCTTGGACTTTATAAAATGTACGAACCTGCTTTTTTTTCTCATATGAAACATAAGATTCTCTTCTTTCATGTGACACTAAGGCGGCAGTGCTATCTAAATGATTTCCAGAGATGTTTTGTAGGTTGTAAACAAAGTTGGTGTTAGAATTTTTATATCATATACTGTATTATACAGCTGCATATAAATAACCTACTGTGTTTTCGACCAATGATATCTATGGAAATAATTTAGATAGAAAGGAAAGAGTGAAAAAATGCAAGATTTCACAGAAATTGTCCAAAATTTGTTTATAAAGTATATTACAAAATGTGCTAATGACACAAATACTGCCACAAATCAAAAGTTGTCCAAAAGTTTAGTTACATTTTAAATGTTAAGACAGGCCCAGAGCTGCGCTCATACTGTTGTCACTCCTCTTTACAGGTATTACAATGTACTTTACCAAGCAGGAGGTAATAGTGACCCCAAGATAAAGCCACTCCCAAGTAAGATGTCATGCTAGTTGCTAATGCCTTTATCAGAAATGCTTCCTCTAGACGTGTAATATCACAGTGATTGCACCAAAGTCCACAGTGTGAACAGCGCATAGGCACAATCTAATAATAGGTAATGTGCTGATGGGGATGTGAACTCCCTGCACCTTTGCATTTTTTTATCAGTACATCGTTGCTTGTAATGATTGTGATTTATGTATCATTATATAGGGGAAATGCTGATAATGTGGCACCATGATGTATTTTTCCTTAAAGAGATATTCAAAGGATCATATTCAGACTTGTAAGCTAACTAAATTCTATTAACAAAGACATTAATTTATCTATATTGCTTCTCTGCCAGACACAGCTAAGTGTTTGTCCCTCAGTGTTTACAGCTAGTTGCCTAAGTTACAAACCTGCTCTCAGGTCAGGATGATGACTTTGTCGTCCCTGCTTGCTGGTCACACATATTCTTAATCACTCTCTCAGTTTTTGAATAAGAACCAGTAAAGCTTCTTGAGCAGTGGTTCTGTTATCTGTGCATGTAAATCTAGAGATAACCGTTTAGGAGCTCTGAACACCAGGAGGTGGAGAGGAGACTGGGGCAGCTGAAATCCTGAGATGAGAAAAACCAGCACATCAACCCAGGCCCGCAGATTGATATGTTACAATCACCTACATCAAATGTTGTTTCCCCTTGTGAATCACTGCCTCAGTTGTCAAGATAGCGCTGTTTATGTCAATATGCAAATAAGCTCTTTGGAGCAATGGGGGTGTTATTGCTGGTCTCTTTGGAGCAACAGCGATATCTCTACAATAGAGGTAGAGATTCACAATGGGAAAACACTGTTAGATCGGTTAGAGTCCCCAAAATAAATCTGTGGAGCTGAATTCTGATAAGACTCCCCTTTAAAGGGTGTGCTATGTTTTATGTCCAGAACCAATGACACCCTTTCTAATCAAGTCGATGAAGCTGAGCTGCAATACCAGACAGCCCATGGACTACATTAATTCCTGCCTGAAGACCAACTTGCTAAGGGACCCCAATTCTGGAATTGGGGCCTGCATCTATTAAACATATAGGGCATATCTATGGTAATACCCCATAGATGCAGTATAACTAATACATGGATGCAGACACTTCCTAGTTAGTTATTGACGCCAGAGTTTTGATTATACTTTTGACTTGTCAGTCTCCGCAATTGCTCAGATAACACTATGTCGGGGAATTGTTGTTCTCTGTCCAAAGGTCTCTGCTAATTTCCTCTGTAAATGTGAACAAAGCTGTAAAATGATCTTAATGTGCAAACTACCAGGCTGTTAAAATTTGCAGGCCAACATTTTAGTTAATCAATTTGAAGCTCAGGCTCTAGGAAAGCTTGGTGTCAATCCCTACTGGAACGCTAGTTGGATAAGTGGAGGTGTTAAAGGGTGTCCACCACCGCCAAAATCTCTTCTGAGCCCTTTACATTTACATGACTATGTATTGTAAAGAGTGGTGCGTAAATATCATTATCACTCTACAATACATAGTCATGTAAATGTAGCTTTCTTAATCAGGGGCAGAAAGGGAAAAAGGACCTTTTAAAGGGGTTGTACCACAGAATTAGGGATCAGTGGGGGTTCGACCCCCTCAGGCCCCCATTGACCAGATGATTCGGTGAATTTTTGTTCACCATTCTGAATGGTGCAGTGGTTATGTTGCGGTCAGGCACTGCTATGGTCCGTGTTGTGGTCTGGAGCACTGCTTTATTTATTTCAATCTCAAAAACAAAAGGAAATAGACACCGAGCAGCCCATAGTGTAGTAATTTTGATAGTGATAGAGTTACAAATATAAGAATACAACTCACCTTCTGAAGTTGTGAAACAAGGTCACAACTCCGTGGTGGCCAAACACTTAGTAAAATGGAAGGTTTCTTCATCAGGTAGGTACAGCTGCAGTCCTTTCTTCACCTCTTGGGTGTGTAAACAGTGGCAAATAAAAACGGACCCAACACAGATGCATCAACCATCCGATAATATGAAAGTTGAACATATAGCCCAGCGGTTGAGAACCAATACACCTGAAGAAGGGCGAGTTTGGCGCCTGAAACGCGTAGTGTATGTGTCTGTAAATAAAGCTGTTTTTTAATACATCAAGGAGAAGAGCATTTCTTTCATATTATCGGATGGTGGATGCATCTGTGTTGGGTCCGTTTTTATTTGCCATTATTTATTTCAATGGCAGTGTAAGACTCCCACTGAAATGAATGGAACAGAGAGTGGGCTGTTCAACTACCATTCCATTCAGAAAGGCGGGACAGAAATCCTCTATTCACCTGAGCGGTCAGACCCCCGCTGATCTGCAAGCTATCCCTCATCCTGTGGTACAACTCCTTTAAAACCCTATTGCCGGGTAAACATTGGCAACAAACATTGCATATACATAAGTAAGCAAAGCAGCATACAATGACAAGGTTAGCCTTCTATGTCTGTCATTGTATACAGCTGCTGTATTGTTTACTTATGCATTTTTAATGTAACTTATGTCTGTCTAAAATGGCGGGTGAAAAAGTCCTGCAAGTTAGACTTTCCTCGGTGGGTTTAGATTTTAAAATGACGGATACCTAATTGACTCCATTATAGTCAATGGGGCCTTCTGGGCTATGTATATGACCACTATTATAATGTTCCGCCTGTCTATTGGTCTGGTCTTCCTCCTGACCAGAACAATGGACAGACCACAGCTAGTGTGAACCTGGCGTATGCCAATAGCCAGAGCTATTCAATATACTGGCTGTTGGTATACAGGTGAGTATATAGTAACTTGCACTACTACATACAGTTCTTCAGCAAAAGAGCGCCAAGTAAACCCAGTCTTACACTGTGTTTCCCAATCTGTGTTTCCCATCTGCAATGCGCCATTTACTAGGACACACCTATCCTTTGTACACTGTCTACCAATAAGTATCTGGACACCTGTGGTCTGAGCGGCACGAGCAACAATTGCAGCCTCAACCCTCCGGGGCATAGTTTCCACAAGTCCTTGTATGACAGCTAGTGGTATTTAATTCCATTCGGCTTTGAGAAGATAGGCAAGTTCTTTCACCGATTTTGGTCAGCTGCTGCACCCCTTAGTTTGGCAATCCAACTAAGAGGAGGTGCTCGATAGGGTTCAAGTCTGGGCTCTGAGCAGGCCAGTCCAGTCCAGTCAGTTAACCTGATTGTCACTGTACCAAGCCATGGTAGACCTCACTACATGACAGCTGGAGTTGTCATCCTGGAAGTAACATTGGTCCTACCCATAGAACTGTCGTAATGTCGGAAGCACGTTGTTATCTAAAATAGTGCAGTAGCCATTAGCATTGAGTTTACCATGCACTGGGACCAAGGGTCCCAGTCCATACAAGGAATAACACCCCCAGACCATAACAACTTCACCTCCACAGAAGGGTCATTCCATATCAAGTGATCCAAATAGGAATATTTTTTTTACCTGACGTCTTTAGATTTTTTTTATTTTTATTTTTTATGAAGTACAACTTAAGTTAATTACAAATAAAAAGTTTTGAATTTTTTTCTTCATCAGTTAATTTTTTATAGACTTCTAAAGTTTTGAAAAAGTGTGAATTTTGGCCTGGTATGGCTTTACATTTTTTAACATATCTTGGGCTAGAATTAAGATAAATAGGTGGGAGAGGCGTCATTTTTCTCAGAGCGGTACCGGCTTTCATTTGATATGTCACAAGATGATGTTTCTTTATATTTTGTTTTGGAGAAATCAAATTCAAAATTTTGATGCGCAATTGTGAAAAAAACGTATGTTTTAAAATTGTGAAAAAATGCATTTGTGTTACTTGTGTTCTTGGTTATATTTGTACAGGTTTTCAACTTGGGACCAAATTGGGATCAATTTTTTTTATTATTTTTTTTAAGCCTTGAATCATCTGATTTTATGTTTGTGTGAGCTTCTTCCTTTTTTCTTTTCAAATTACAACTTGCTGAATTCAACATTTATATGCAACAATAAAAAACCATAAAAAACAAATCCTGTAAGTGCCAGAACAAATACATCTTATCATCAGAACACAGCTTGTTCAGCATTTTCAACCTGAATGCATTGAACAAACCGAAAGAAAAAAGCTGCTCATATCCTCAAGTGGGATTGTCTAAATCAGGGGTCCTCAAACTGCGGCCCGCGGGCCACATGCGGCCTGCCAAGCACTTCTGTCTGGCCCGGCCGACAACGCCGGCAGGCGTGCATTTATAATGAAGCTCCTGGGGAGCCCGGGCCAGGCCATGGAGCACACTTCACTTTACCTATTGGAGGGCACCACTCCCGATATCTGTGCGACCTGCTCTGCCTCCGGCCCACTGTTTAAAAAGTTTGAGGACCCCTGGTCTAAATAGTCTCATCCTAATTATATGTTAACAAGAGTACAAGAACCAATATTTATAACACCTATTTCTACATGTAACAATTGTTTTTTATTATATCACTAAACATGTACCGTATTTTTCGGACTATAAGACGCACCTAGGTTTTAGAGGAGGAAAATAGGGAAAAAAAATTTTGAAGCAAAAACTGGTAAAATATTTACTATATGGGAGTTGTAGTTTTGCAACAGCTGCAAGGCCACATTGACAGGTGACCCTGCAGCTATACGGGGACGCATAGAGTGTTTTTTTTTGCGGGGCCAGAAGTACTTTTTAGTTATACCATTTTGGGGAATATCTATTTCTTAGATCACCTTGTATTGAAAAAAAAAAACGGTGGTTTATGATATATGATTTTCTACTTTTATATATATATATTCTAGGGACAGGAGGTGATTTAGAACTTTTATTTATTTCATATTTTTATTTATTTTTAAAGCTTTTTTTATTTTTTATTTTACTATTTTATTCCCCCCCAGGGGCTTGAACCTGCGGTCACTTGATTGCAAGTCCCATAGACGGCAATACAACTGTTTTGCCATCTATGGGACATTCTGTCTATTAGTATTACGGCTGGTCATAGACCCAGCCGCAATACTAATATAGCCGTGACAGGCCTGGGAGCCTCATTAGGCTCCCGGCTGTCACCCGAACAGGTCGGCTCCTGCGATATCGCCGCGCAGGAGCCGGCCTGCAACTTCACAGGGACGGGGCCGGTGGGGACCGGCCCCGGGGGAGAAGGGGCCACGGATACTGACCCGGCATCCGCTGTACTAGAGAGGTGGATGCCGGCGAGGGATAGACGCCATCACAGGTGCCGGGGCCTGAGACATCGCTGCGCTCCTCTGCCCTGCATGAAGCCAGCGGCGGGGGGACGGAGGAGCGGAATAGCATCGCCCCTGCTGGCTTCATGCAGGGCAGAGGAGCGCAGCGATGTCGCAGGCCCCGGCACCTGTGCCGGCGTCTATCACTTGCCGGCTTCCGCCTCTCTATTACAGCGGGTGCCAGGCGCCACATTCGGACTATAAGACGCACCCTTCTTTTCCCCAAAAATTTTTGGGGAAAAAAGTGCGTCTTATAGTCCGAAAAATACGGTAATTTATTAAGAAAAATAGTCCAGTAGATAAATCCTCATTCTATAAAATATGAACTAATCAAACAATTAATAGGACATTTTTAAACTGCTGGCCTTTTATCATCAATTTTATCATCATCTTCTTGTGGTTATCTGAGGTGAACTACAATAAGTGTCCTACCAGAAACACACCTCTGAGAGAGATGGTCCCACTCTAGTGTCATATTACAGGACCTGTATACTGCTAGTCTGACACTAGTTAACATTACAATGTTGTGAGGTGGATCATTCTCTGTACATATCTCACATATAGATCCCACACTTTTAGACCACAGGCTGAACAGATCTGAATTCAAGATTTTCGGAATGACACTGTAATAGTTATATTTTAAAATATTATCCCATCGCGATCCCAACTTGAATTTTGGTACAGATGTGGCTAAGGGCATAGCAGGCCCATGTGCATTTTTTTAAAATTTTTAAATAAAACGTTTTTTTCGGAAATGCGTTTTAAAATTTTGCATTTGCGTTCACATGGGTAAAATATTAACAAAGATACTCTTGTGACATATTTGGTGAAAGCCTGTATAGTTCTGAGTAGAATGGCGTTTATTTTGTTTCTCTATCTTTTTTTCTAGCCTAAGTTATGAGGAGAAATGTAAAGGCAGGCAACACAGAAATTCGCACTTTTTCTGAACTTTGAAAATCAATTAAAAATCCAAAAAAATTTCTAGAATTTTTTTTTCTTCACATTTTGCATTCTCTGACACACTATTACCAAATAACAAAATCTCAAAAGAATTAAAAATATAGAGGGAAAAATCATTGGTTCACTTGACACGGAATGACCCAGAACTTTACTGGGTGTCCAAACACTTATTGGTAGACAGTGTATTTGGAGCCATAGCAACAGGATAGGTGTGGCCCAGAAGTTAGCAGACTTCTTGTTCTTCCTCTTGTCTTGTGGCTGTTGTTTAACTACAGTATATGTTTTCTGATCTAAGATTTGTCTGGGGTTGGAGTGGTCAACCCCTCCCCACTTGTGTATGTGGTTCTTATTGTATTTCATACCAAAAACTTTCTAATAAAAATTACAGTTGGGGAAACTAGAGGGGGACATTAAACTATGGGGCAATTGGAGGCAGCATTAAACTGTGGTGAAAGCTGGAGGGTCACATTAAACTGTGTGCAACTAGAGGCAAACATGTTCTCTTCCAGTTGCCCTCAGTCCCTCTCCCCCTTCATCTGTCCCCAGTTTAATGTCCCTCCTTCATCTGCCACCAAAGTTTATCATAATAAAAACACTAATACTCGCCTCTCCTCACTCCCCTGCTGCTCTGTAGAAGTCTCTTCTGTCCCACAGTCTTCAGGGAGCTGCCAATGCGATGTGAGCGACGTAATCACATCACACAGGGGCACAGTGGTGAAGCAGGAGCTGTCCACAGACTGCTCCTGCTTCATCATTGTATTCAATCCATGTGTCCTCTGGACGCAAATGAGTTGGAACTGGGACGTACCTCCAACAACCAGGACAGCGGGACAGGATCCGGTATCCGGGACTGTCCCACTGAATAAGAGACGGATGAGAGGTATGAGTGATGTGCTGCTGACATAATAGAACTGTATACAGGGCAAGGGGGCAGTGATCACTGTAGTATTCAATGTACGCTGGCCAGTGTAAAAGCCATGTGCAAAAGGACTCCGATCAACGTGTTATATTGTTGTTTGGCGCTTGTCTTCTCCGTGTGCATGGGGTTTGAGCCCCATGCACACGACTGTACATTTTATCTGCAGTTGTGAATAACATTACAGAGCCATTAATTTTTACGGTCCCATATAGACGATCACATTGCTGGCACTGGTGTGTCCGTGACGTATACAAGGGCTGAAAACTATTAGCATATCCTATTTTTGTCCGCATTTGTGGCACAGACAAGTGTAAGGGCTCATACAAGTCTTTTTGCAGATCTGTGATTGTGGATGACATACTGACATGTAAAAACCACTGCAGTTGTGTGTATGTAGTCTTTGGAGTCTTTATTTATTTTTTATTAGTGTATGGATCAGATGTAAAGACTTCCCGGTCTTGATAAATTCGCCTCGCTGTATATAATGAGTTTATTCGGCATGAATAATAACCCCAATGATTGTTTATCAATTAATGGGGGGAAAACACCCATCATGAACTTAAATAACGACATTCACATTAACCCTTTCATGAATAGTATCACAGGGGTGAGTTTTAGTAAAATGTTCTATAAAGATCGCTGCAGTACACGCAGCTCTGTGGCGACATGTCTGTTCCTAGAAACTGTATGAGTTTTCTATGTATGATGAAAATTCTTGGATAAACTGAACCGACATCCTAAAAAGATCAGCACTCACAATCCTGCCTCAGTTCTTCAGTAATCTGCCACAGTGTGTAAAGATCATGACCAATATATGTAGGGTCGTATGCTTCGCGTGCTACATATAGCTGGAACAAATGGATGAAGTCTACCATCCGGATGATTGCTCTTATACAGTGTATTCATGAGCTCAGTGGGTTATATTGCTTCACAGCAAGGTGACCATATTCACACACAGCACCATTCAAAACAATGCTTTTTTAAACTGTGTATTTAAAGGATTTTATCAATAAAGAAAAACAACAAGGATAAAACTGTAACATTCCAAAAAGTATACAAGTAAGGTAGCACTACAATACACCAATAAAGCAATATTGGTGTATTGGGGAGATGAAGGAGATAGGTCCTAGGAGACAGGGGCAGACCAACCCCCAGCACCTATTCCAAGAGGCCCCGAATCTGGCACCAATAAGGCTGCAGAGTAGGATAAGACTACAAAAGATGGAAGATGTGCACAGGTCGGGTACCACAACGTCAGCAGCAATCCAGGAAAGATCTGTCAAAAGAATGGAGAAGAGCCAGTGTATGGTACCAGTGCATCAACATCTTAAAGAAATTCTCCTTGTGAACAACACAGCTTGAAGTCTTAGGCATCCTATTCCAAATAATGGCCCAATCAGAGTTCGAGATGGGAGACTTACTTGGGACAGCCTATCATGACATGTAAGGATGTTTGGGGAAAACATTAGGGGTGGGATTCGAAAGGAGGCAATAAATATCCAAAATCATCCCCTGTGTCCCAATACCCGCCTTACAGAGCGTCTCAAATAACGTGGGGCTAGGCGCAACTGGCCCCCGACTAAATTGGGAAAGGAAAACCCACCCCGCATCCTAGGAGTCATCATAAGCTGCCTAAAGAGCCTGTGTCTCCCTCCAGCCCACACAAACCGAAGGAGTGAGCCCTGCAGCGCACGAAGATCCCGAAGGGGAACCAGTATCTGGAGGGTCTCAAACAAACAAAGCAACTTTGGTAAAAGAGTCATCTTGATCGCGGCAATGTGGCCATCCAAAACAATTCTTTAATAGGCACTGATCATTAAAGGGGTTGTCCAGTATCAGAAGCTGATGACCTTTCCTTAGGATAAGCTGATTATGTAGGATCTTTGTGGATCTCACATAACACCATCACAGATAAGTTGATTTCAGCACTGTGTTTAGAGCCGGAAGCGATGGCTCCATTCCCCGCACCTGAATGCACCTCTCAGTGTTTCCAAAAGTTAACTATTTTTATTAACTAAGTTATGTGAATTTTTGACTTTTAATTTTCCATGTTATTATCTATGTTAAAAAAAAAAATTGTTAGGTGACAGGCATAGTGCTGGAGTCACGCTATATCAGCCCCAGATTCCTGACATACGTGTAGTCCAGGACTGATCTTGATTAAGCTGCAGCCCAGGTGTGGGTCATGGGCTCCTTACTGTCCCATAAAAGGCTGCAGAGCCTTCACTTCAGGGCAGATCCTGAGAGGAGGGGGAAGTGGTGGGGTCTGTCCTGACACTGAAAACTTTCATACGGTACAGTGTTTTTTTTGGGGGGTGATTCGTGTGGCTGGCAGGAAGTCACATGTACAGTTATGTGTTTTCTGTTTCGTTAGTGCTCAGACGAGCAGGTTTTTGTTTGCCATTATTTTGCCTGAAGTTAAGGCTATATTTTATTTTGCTCATTTCTGTGCCTGACGTAAAGTTTTATTTATTTTGCTGTTTTCTTAAATACACCGCTTTGCTACAAGATTTGTGTCTTTGTCTCTGACAAGTTGGGTCCGCACCACTGCTTCTATCCAGCTACCTTCCCCACAAAATACTATATCCTGCACTTTTCACTCTGATCACTAAGCCTGATAACAGACTGACACTGACTGGGACATTATCATACAGGGCCAAAGCCTGTGCTAGCAGTACCATACAGGCCCGAAGCCAGTTCTAGCAGTAACAGCCTGTTACTACTAGCACAGGCTTCAGGCCTGTGTGGCATACCTCCCAACTTTTGAAGAACGGAAAGAGAGAGATAAAATGTGCGGCTTGCTACTTAGCTCCACCCACTTATGTTGACGCCGCCCATTGTCATTCATTTTTCATGTGCCCCCACACAGTATAATCCTCCTACTGTCACCCGTACATTAAGAACTGACTTAAGAACTGTCCAAATACCAATAATAAGAAACCTCCATGTTGCTGGGAGGAGTGTGGCCACAGCTTTATTAACCCTTTTAATGTATAAAAAAAAAATCCCTTCTCTTCAGCCCTGAAATAAATATTTATGTATAATCGGTTTTTATTGAAAGTTTTATAATTTAAGAACAGAACAAACATGGTAATCTGAAAGCAGGGCACGCAGGCCCTGATCGATATGAACGGATGAGGGGGACGCCCCTGACCGACTTAATACAATATAATACTCATCGTCAAAGCAAAAATAGAAATAATACAAATCGGCTGCATGGGCCAACCAATAAAAGCGGCACAAACGAGAAGAGAACAAGGGGAGGAAACAAGGCCCCGGAAGGGCAAGACAGACAAACAAACAGAATAACAAAGCTACATAGATGGACAAAGGGGGGGAAACCATACATGCCACGGAATGACCGCCCTGGCGGCCGTGAGAAAATGCCCCAAGAGGTCCCTCTTAATGTCAGACAACTTACCAGGAATGAGCCAATTGAGGTGAAACTACAATGGTGCGGTCACACACTCTAGAATACAGGGAGAAGACCGCGTGCCAGAATGGTCAGAGAAGAGCGCACTCCCACCAAATACGGAGCATAGAACCTCTCTCTGTGCCACAGCGCCAACACTGGTCGGATACAGTGGGGAAGATCCTATGAAGGAGGTCAGGATCTTGAAACTCCTCTCCTGCGCACTACAGGGCAAAGCCAATTTATGAGATGGCGTAAAAGATTTATCCCAATCAGCAGGCGGGAGGCCCGAGGAAAGGTCGGCGTTCCAAGTGGCCACTTATGAGGACAACCCCCGGCGTAGCATAGGTAAGGAGGAGGTCATACAAGAGAGACAACGCGCATTGGGGAGGGTCCGAGGAGGCAGTGGTGGACTCCAAAGCTGCTGAAATAAGTATTTAAACATCAACATTTTGCTTGAATGTCCCAAGTTGCCGACTGCTGGAAGGCCACAGGCAAGTAGAACATCCCCCACTTCTCCTTCAGGGCCCTAAACCTTCCTCCAGCTGTGACATCTAAAAAGAAAGAGTGCAAACAAAACCCAGCAAGAGACCTGACCAGAACCAAAAATTGTAACCAAAAGGAGCTGGTGGGGGAAGGTAGCTCCACTCTGTGCAGGTAAGCAAGACTGCGCCCCTGTCTTTTAACCATTCTTTCCCCCCAATCTACTGGCTCCTTAGCCTAAAAGTTATGCAAGTGTAACCAATAAAGACCGCAATCCCTTTCCCTTCAAGGTCTAACCATATAGCTATGGTGGGGTGGAGAAAATGTGTTCGTTTTGCAGGGTCACATGGTCATATCTACAAGGCTGGCCCTATATGATGGGGTCTGGTCATGGGCTCCCTTTAAATGGGACACCTGCTGCAATAAAGTGCTGTTGTCTTGGGAGAGTTTCTCAGGGAACTGGTAACTCTTCTGAAGTCTTAGAATTAGTCTGTAATGATTGTAAGGACCGGTGACTGATAGACTTACATATTTCTAGTGTAGCTTCCCCTGAGCTGAACCTAGGGAGAGACTTTCCTCTTCACCTTTACCCCCCATTGAAGGCTTAAGAATTGACCTTTACCCCGACATAAAGGATATAATTTATAGAAGTAATTTCTTATAGGTGATAAACAATCCTTCACATCTCACCCAGATTCGATAAGTTATCAGGGGTCACAAGGACAAACACAAGGCAAAATAAGAAGTGTTGTCACTCTACAGAGTCTCCGTCTGCTGCAGCACTTCTTGCATGTGGTGTATTATATTGTGGACTGCTGTAATGAAAGCCATCAGTACCAGATGGCTGCTCAGTACTCACATTACCATTACCAGGGACCCCCCAAGTTATGCTTATTTTTGATGCGGTGTAAAATGTATGCCGATTTGCCAATTTTATATTGGTAAAAACTGGAGATATCCAGAAGTGTTTTTTTATGGCCTATACTTATAAAGCGCCATAAAATAGAGGGGCTCTGGCACAGATCAGCTATCTGGGGCCTCTTCAGATTCCCATTCTGTATAGTGTACGGAGTTGGGAAGATGAGGCTCTGCACACTGTATAGTGGCTGGGCAGTGTTACTACAGCTCTGTTCCCATTGACCTCTATGAATCCTGAGCTGAAATAGTAGCACTATACGGTGTACTGGGCTATTTACTTCCAGCTCCATACACTGTATAGCACCAGTATCTGATGCAGCCCAATCCCCTACAAATCCCCAATCCTACATGGCAAGGCTCACTTTCAGGCAGTGTTTGCACAAACCCATTCCTATTTGGGGCAAGTTTGCTGGTATTGTTACTGAAAAATTCAGGACCGTGTCAGCCAGTCCAGGGCTGCTGATACTTTCACCACAGTACAGGAATGAGAGTTATTCATCTTTTAGAAGCCATTCAGTGTGAGGAATAAGTATTAGGGGACATGGTACGGTATGTCTCTAATTCCCTGTGTCAGGCCCTGCACTAGGCATAACGTATGATGTATCAGATTCACCTGGAGTGTTCCTTTAAGGAATTATACAGAACCCGGAATACCTTATATTACTATGAACTAGTGTTCTTGATTCCTTGGAAAACTGTGTGGTGTTTGTGTAGGAGGAAATGACCTTTAAGTAGGCAATTCTGTGGGTGCAGCCAATGCCCTATCTGGAGACACCTGGGTGAATCTCACTGGGTTTTCTTATAAGATTGTTATTGCTCCTTATTAGCTTAGTGAGAACACTTAATAATGACTGAAGGAATAAATGAGAACATTTCAGCTTTTTTTGGCTTTGTTCACAGCTACAATGGAGAATCCTCTGCAGGTTCAGTCTTTAATATCACAACATGTTGCATCATATTGTCCAGGAAAATGCCGGACACCTGACAGGCCCATTTATAATACATGGGTTCAGCCTGATGCTGCTCATATTGGACACAAAACCGTTCTGGGGCTTCTGTTATTTAAGTTATTCTGCCCCAATAACTGAGGGGATATTGGGGCACATGTGAACGGAGCTTTTCCCATAAGACTCCTTGTAGGGTACATTCCCTCCTGGCTGATACGAAGTTCTGTCCTTCATGAGTTTCACATTTTCTAGATTGTGTTAAGAATAACAAGAAGAGATGAAGGTGACATTCAGGCGTACACTGACAGAAAGTGGGACACTTAAGAAACCCAAAAGGGGGAGAGGAGTTGTCATTTATTTATTGACTCAATGAGGTCTGAATGTTAAGATTATTACTGAGCACTAGACCTAGGAAGTCATCTATAGAGCAGTAGCTGAGTATGTGCACCGCAGCTTCATGCAACCATATCAACTGTAAGCGGGGGTGCAACATTCGCTCCGTGACTCTGAGGAGCCGCCAATCCAAAATATACCAGTACTGCAAGTGATTGCAGATTTTATATTGGGGCCCAGGATCCTTAACTTACACCTTTGAATGTAAGTGAGTAAGTTAGGTCCCCAGGTAGTGGGTGTAGAGGGGAGGAAGGTGAAGGCATCCAAGAAACCCTGCCAGAATATTTAAGTTCCAGGCCGACAATCTGTATCTCTGCCACAAGTGAAGAGAAACCCATCTATAACTCACAACATGTACTTGACAATACTGATCACTAACACTGCCTGAAAGTAAATGCATTTGTGTTACCAGGACTTGAGTTTTTATGTATTACATCCAGCAAATTTAAAGAGGTTTCTGAGATTACATTATTAATTAAACCAAATCGTACAACCAAAAAGTAAAGCAAACTAGTCTCCAAAAGCCTAAGGCACTTGACCATCTGTCCCATTGGCGGTGTACAGGGATATCCCCCTTTAGGCCAAGTTCACATGAGGGGCGGTGGGGCGAATTTTGCCACCGAGAGTGACGCGGGAAGCCGCTTCACTCGGGTCAAAACCCACCTGCCACAACTGTTGCGGCTTCCGACAGTCGCGGCTTCCCCTTCCGGAGCAGGCTCAAATGAATGGGCCGAGGCCGGAGGTTGAAGAAAGGGCAGGCCGCTTCTTTTTTTCCGTGAGCCGCTCACGGAAAATAGGCATACCTCCCAACCTTTGAAGAACTGAAAGAGGGACAAAATGTGCGTAGCGCGCCGTGGCAAATGTAGCCCCACCCACTTTTGTGTTGACTCTGCCCACTTGTTAATTTTTCATGTGCCCGAGCACAGTATAATCCTCCTACAGTCACCCGTAAATTATATGTCCCCCCTCTATCTCTCCCCCAGTTTCATAAACATCCTTCATCTGCCCCCAGTTTCATGTCCCCCTTCCATCTCTGACCCCAGATTCATGTCCCCCCCTCCATCTCTGCCCCCAGATTCATGTCCCCCCTCCATCTCTGCCCCCAGATTCATGTCCCCCCTCCATCTCTGCCCCCAGATTCATGTCCCCCCTCCATCTCTGCCCCCAGATTCATGTCCCCACATCTCTGCCCCCAGTGTCATGCCGTCCTTTCCATCTCTGCCCCCAGTGTCATGCCGTCCTCTCCTTCATCTGCCCCCAGTTTCACGTTCCGCCTCCACATTACACTTACCTTCTCCTCCGCTCCCTCGCCGCTCTCTGTGCGCCTCTTTCGCTGACACATATGCGGCTGAAGCAAGGAGCTGACACAGGTCAGCTCCTCGCTTTGCTGCCGGCTACTGGCTTGTAAACGCGATGTGATGACGTCACATCGCGTCTACAAGCCAGTAGCCGGCAGCAGAGGCGAAGCGAGGAGCTGACACAGGTCAGCTCCTCGCTTCAGCCGCATATGTGTCAGCGAGAGAGGCGCGCAGCGGCAAAGCGAGGAGCTGACCTGTGTCAGCTTCTTGCTTCAGCCGAATATGTGTTCAACTCAGATCTGCGTCCTCTGGAAAATCGGGACATACCTCCCTCCAACCGGGACCGCGGGATATGTCACCCAAATCGTGAATGTCCCGCGGAAATCGGGACGGTTGGGAGGTATGAAATAGGAGCCTGGCGTTCTACATAGACCACCATTGTGAGGGGGTGGATTATGACGTGGATTACGCGCCATCATCCGCCCCGTCTGTGCCCGTGTGAACAAGCCCTAAGTGGTTAACTAAGATTGCAATCATGTCATGGTTTTACATAGGTCCCTAGATCTACTACCTTACCTATATTTGCTATTCTGCATGTTTACTTGGCTACATATGTATCACTATTTAGATATTCTATTACTATCGTCATCATCATCATCATCATCATCTTATAGGTTTTTTTGGCTACTTCCTGCATTTACTATTGAGATTATTAGGGGATCCTCTGGTCACCTCTCAGTGGGAGGGTTTGCGGTATTTGTCCTCTGCTTTGTGGTGGACCCTCCTCTGTCTTCCTTTGTCTTATGTTTTTTATTTTTTGATATTTAATATATTTTTGTATTTTTAGATTTTGATCTTTGGTCTTTTTCTCGTTGTTTATATTACATTATTAATGGCCTGATCTTACATTGGTGGGGTCCGAATCTAAGCAGGCCACCTATTTGGCTATTTGAAGGGCAGCAAGAGGGCAACCACTGCGGCCACTTGTTCACATTCGCTCAGTGGCTGATCTAGTTTACTATATAACCCCGTCGTAAAGCTTTCCACACCCCTATTTAAAACAGAAAATCCTAAACCTAGAGATGAGTACCTAGTCCCTGCATTGGTCAGTGAAGCCATAGAAATTTACCTAGACTTTACTACACATGCGCCAGAGGTCAGGCACATGTGCAGTGAAGCTGAGGTGTACTTTCCATGACTGCACAGGAGTACAGAGGCTAGGTAAGGTAAGGGTGCAGACAGCTTTACAACAGGGATATTTTGGACACTAAACCCCCAGCCCATAAGAATCTGTCGGTGGTTTAGTGTCCCAAATCACCCTGACAGGTTCCTTTTAAAGTTAGGCCATGAGTATGGTAATCCCCAAATCCTCTACAAGTGTTCACCCAAAATCACAGGGTGGTTACATGACATTTGCTAGAGTTTAGAGAATGCATTTCCTACATCCTATACACATATTTTACACAGTCTATCTCTTGGCTCAGAATACTACTCAGGAAAGCCCTGTGATACTGATGTCAGGGACTACGTGCTGTGAGGAACGAAACATGGGCTTCCATATTCCCACTAATCTATGACACAGGCCTATTGATGTTCACACCTCAGTTTACCTTCATTCACATTGTCCCTGTGGTTTTCCCTGCCAAGGAAAACAGAGCAGGTGGCAGATAAGTGATACCTGAGCCATGTTATATTACCTTCTCCTTTATTAATACACCATGGAGCTAATAATAGTATATCTGTATAATAATACATGACTTCTAGTCCTGCACCCTGTTATCTGTCCTGAGAAAGGTGAAACGTGAATCTCCTGGGCTGCAAAACCCATAATGTGAAGCATGGGATTTTTCAAAAAAACAATCAGGCCTTGATTTGAGGAAAAGAATCCAAAGGAGTTTATTTCAGGAAGTCCAGTTTTTGTCAAAAAAAATTATTCTTTAGAAAATCTCCATAGTGTGTACAACAAACACCTTGTACTTCAGGCTGCTGTAAGTCCCACAAACTATTCACCATGTGAACTCCACCAACACACAGCTTTCTGGGAAATGGAAACCTTTTATACCTATAGACATTTCGCATAATCCTCTGCAGTTTCCCCTAAAAAACACTGGAGTTGCTGCAGACTTGCCTCTTATAAGGCCAGGGCAGACACACCCTAGTGCAACTTCACTACTGCAGGTAAATATACAACAAAACACTTTATAAATCCATTTTAATGTGAACAGTTCTTTAGTTTTGGTACATTTTTCCCAGTGGCAAGACAAGAAATAGTAGGGAAATAGAGCATTAGGTGGCCGGCCTAATGAGGAAAGAAAGGAAGAAGAAGCGGGAATAGAATATTCACACAGAGATTATACCAGACCTGGGGACTCTGTACCACCACTAAGGTTACATAGAGGAAATCACATGTAAACAAAACATTTTACCTCTTCACACATACCAGAGCTTCTACCTGCCTTGTGCCATTTATAGTACCAATGTCTTTATGGACTCTTTGCTACACCCCTGTGTTAAGGTCTGTGGAGGATTGACTGCTACAGAATTTGTTTGCAAATGCCCATGTAACATAAAAAAGTAGTGTTCTATATATGTCTGTTTTTGACAATTATGAAGATAACTGATGTTAAAGTTAGTCAATTTAATGCTGCTATATATCACACCCAGAAATTGAGGCTTGCTATCTGCAAATAGCTCCAAAGTACTCAGCATGTTTTTAACCCAGTTAAAAAATGCGGAAAGAAAAGCGCTGCAAGCGCGTATAAAAGACAAGATACAAGTTCAAGTAGATAAAAACACACAAAGTAAACAAGCAGAAACTATGCCTTCCTTTTATTGGAAAATCCAGCCCTAGAAGTATAGCTAACCTTATGGATGACTCTTCAGGATAAGCAGCCATGTGTGTACGTAGAGTAATAACCTGGTTACTATATGGCTCCTTCTCTGTTTTCTCTTCTGCATGCTGTCATTATCAGGTGTCCCTGAGCTGGTGGGGGTGAACTATCTGCTATGTTCTCTCCCATAGATAGGCAGACACAGAAGATTCTGCTCCAGAACTATCTGACTTTAAAGGGTCTCTATCAGCAAAATTTTGCTGTATGAGCCCCACATATGCGTGAATAGCCGCTGGGCGGTCGTGCACGATCCACCGTCATCTTCTGGCACACCTACCTCTTCTTTCTTCTTGCAGCGACGCCCTCTGCTCCTGGCTCTTCCACGCCTTCAGCGTCCTCTTCTTCCGGCGTGATGGCTTCAAATCCCGCGCCTGCATAGTAGTGCTTCCCTCCAGAGCGCTACTGTGCAGGCTTTGGCGCCATTTTTAGCAATGGCAGTTAGCTAGCATACTGCGCATGTACAGTACGCTCGTGAAGTTGTAAGGGGAACTGAGCATCCTGAGCGCCGAAGCCTGTGCAGTAGTGCTCTGGAGGAAGGCACTACTACGCAGGCGTGAGATTTGAAGCCATCACGCTGGAAGAAGAGGACGCTAAAGGCGTGGAAGAACCAGGACCAGAGGACGTCGCTGCAAGAAGAAAGAAGAGGCTATTCATGCATATGTGGGGCTCATACAGCAAAATTTTGCTGATAGAGCCCCTTTAAAGCTGATGTGGATAAAACACTTTGGGGCAGATTGATTCTGCAGTTTGAGGCGTTTCTTGCATACAAGATGTAAAAAGGTCACTTTTTTTTTTTTTAGCGTTGTGAAGTTTTACCCTCAAAATTATGACGTTTTATATTTTTGCACTGCCTTTACCACTTTCCCGAAAGGAGTGAAAGTTATGAGCTGGCGTACATTTCCCTCTAGGTGCTAACCTGGGGAAGGGTGCACCTTATTTAACGTCAGTCTTCATAAATCTGCCCCCTTGGGTAGGTCCCAGGTTACTGCAGATAATTGTAAATTTTCTGTCCTTGCTTCTCTCTTACTGACCCCTCTCCATAGACTTCTATGGGAACATGTAATCTGATACTTCAGTATGCTGCAGTCCATTTTTTTTTTTTAATGTAGATTTGTGAGCCCCATATAGGGGAAAAAAAAGTACATTGTGGTCCCTATCAGTATGTCTTTGTAGATGGGAGGAAATCCATGCAAACACAGGGAGAACATAGAAACTCCTTGCAGATGTTGTTCCTGGCGGGATTCAAACCCAGGACCCCAGTGCTGCAAGGCTGCAGTGCTACCCACTGAGCCACCGTGTTGCTCCTCGCTGCAGTCCATCTTGAGAGATGAAGATGGATTCAGGAGAGATGTCAGAGTGAATGTCAATTGAGAAAGAAGCATTTTTCTCTAAGATATAATGTTTTTGTTGTCTGCCTGCCCTGTAGGTTTATGGAAACCTTATACCAGGGGTCTCAAACTCGCGGGCCAACTGCGGCCCTCAGGACAATAGTTTGCGACCCCCGGCGGACATCCCGACATCCGCCGTAATAGTACAGCGCATGCCGGATGTGTAACTATGGCGACCGCCATAGCCAGCGCCGCACCTCCCATGAGGCGACCTGAAGCGACCTATGCCAGGGCCCCGGGGTGGGCGGAATTTTTGCTTACCTAAGCTTGTCCAGGACAAGCTGTCCTGGACTGGCTTAGCATCACCGAGTGGTGGATTGGGGAGGCTACTGGAGCAGCGCTGCTCTAGCGGCCTCCCCTCACGCTCAGGCAGAGAGCAGGTCCTCTCCATGCCTGCTCTCTACCTGCTAACGCCGCTCCGCCACGCCCCCTTCGCTCCGCCCCTCCTTCAGGGGGGGGCGGCTTTCTTTCGCCTGTGTTGGGGACATTAAAGGGTCCTCATAAGAGTATGTTGCAGAGTTCCAAATTAATAATTAATTAACAGGCCTAGATGGGCTACCACCCATTGGGCCTGGAGAAGCCACACACACACGCAGCTGATAGTGTATCAAGTGAGTTCTGATTTATTGTTACAGAGAGTCAATATTTATACAGACAAAAGCAGGTTGGACTTATGACATAACATAACATACCAGGATTGGATGTGGAATGGTAGCCTCTATCCATTGGCTAAAGCATTACATTCCACCAGGAAGCTAACCCCCACCCCAGTCATTGTATATGTGTATCTCAAGGCTCCGGAGATAATTAGAGATCAAAGGCCTGGTGTCACTTCTTGGATCTAACTTTCAGGGTTCTATAGACATCCTGAGTTACACACTCTTGACACAAAGGTGCAACTCTGAAGTCAATCAGCTAGATAAGGATTCATTAGCATTCCATTTCCTGGTAGCCCATAGCATCTCCATGTTAATTAGTCTAACCAATTCCTTTTGAGACAAGACTACATATCTTTGCTAGAGAAAAATGGATGACAAATACGAGATAGAAGATATGATTCTAACAATTTCCCCATTTTGAGATAATTGGATACAGGAATTCATATTTAGGTACTTCAGTGACTTAACGTCTACTGCTGGACCTTCCCAGATTCCCCTTATATATATTCCTGTATTCCAAATTAATCTCAATCATAGTTCTGGCCTGTTATTTTCAGTCTGATTATACATTCACTTGCTTATACTATGTATCATTACTTCCTGTTGTGTTATGAAAACAGCTATATAACATGACTGAGGCTAATATGGGGCTATATCCTACAGTCTGACACATTCAGATCAAGATCATATGATGTTTTAAAGAAAAAACTTATTGTCCCACTCATTGTCAAATGTTCTATTCAGGCTTATCGCCAGAATAATCTATAACAGTAACATCAGGTGAATCTTCATCGCTGTTTGTGTAGAGACTTCTTTGCAATGTGAAGCATGGATACAGTTACTCTGTCCTTCAAGTTTCATAGAAGTATTAGTAGTTAGCAGCACTTGGAGAGAATCATCAAATCTTGGTTCAAGAGGATTTCTCACGTGTCATCAATCTCTTGGCTCAAATGACTAGGTCCCGTCCACTAACTTAAAATCTGAGAGGGAGGAGAAAACTCAAAACTATACATTAGTCAGATGTTTTTGCCAAGACATCACATAGTCAGTCAGTACACCATAATATAACCCTAACCTAGGGGCTGACCCAAAGAAAGTTTGATATGGGCTAAAACCAATTCTTCTGTCAGGAGGGTACCTTACAGAAAATACAAATACAAGTGACACACTACATCTTTCAATAGCCGTTTATCTGCAGCCCACTTGTGATGGCTTTTTTCACCAGATATGCCCCAGGCCATCCTGAAGAGAAATCACTATACACACAAGCACGTACTTATACCGTCTCACCTTTAGTATTTACTAAAGTTATAGTTATAGCATATAGTTATCCTGCAATCCCTGGAGCAGGTACAAGGGCTCTGGGCCTGGCTCAAAGACACTTTTCATTTACGACATGCCATGCAGGCTCACATATATCTGTCAGTAGTGATACTAAATCCTGCAGCCACCCATCCTCCGCTCACCGGGTCACACATGGCTACTTCTACTCAAAGAAACTTTTCATGAACTCTGCTCAATCCGAAATACATACATTATTTTATTCATTATTTCACCTGTGAAATGTGTCCCTCTATCAGACTCTATCATCTCAGGTATCCCCAATCTACACACAAGCTCAGATATCAATTTCTTGGCAGTTACCTGTGTCGTTGCTCGGCTGATCCAACCTGAGAACAAATACACACAGACCAACACATATTTGTACGTTCAGATTCAGGCAATTGTATGTAATGGATACAGGGGTTTTTGTGTGCATGCGGTGTGTCTTAACTACCTGCCCTGGATTGTGTAGAGCACATATGTGACATGCTTTTACGTGATTCCCTGCAGCCCTTCCAAACCCTGAGGCAAACTATAGTTTACCCACTAATGACTCCATGGCATTTCAAGAGGCATGCACCTTACCGTGGGCCAAACCAGCCATTTGGGGGTACACTGATTTATCCCCCATTTTCACATTCCTTCACATTCTCTGGCACCAGTCACCTTAGAGTACAGCCCCTTGGGGTCTGCTAGGTCAAAGTCTCACCTGGTTGAGACCCTTCCATGGCAGTAGTGCCGCTGCTTAATCAGCCATTTTATTTCCAATACTCTCAGGGTCTCTTCCCTTTGTGTGAGCTCTGACTTTTACAATTGCCAACTGCTTAGGGAGCAATATGGCCATATCTCAACTGACTTACTAAGTTTCCATTCTTAATTGGTTTGCCCTGTGCCGTCAGGAAGTTCCTGGACCTCCATATTGGACCATAACCATGTGCAATGCCAAACGTATACCTGGAGTCAGTGTAAATGTTTGCTGTGCTATCAGGCTTCTATAAGGTCAGCCTCTTATACTGACATGTGTGGTGGAAGGGCTTCTTATACTATGGTGTCATGTATAATGACTACAGCATACCCTGTATTCAAATTTGCCTTTTTCTGTTAGGTACCTGGAACCGTCCACAAACATCTCATAGTCAGGATTCTCCAATGGGGCATCAGTGACATGACTAAAGCCGCCTCTTCTGAGAGGGAGTTTAAAAATATCTCATCTACTAAATATCTCATTATCTACTCCCCCTTTTGAATCATGAACTCCTACTGGTATAAGAGTTGCAGGATTCAAAAGTCAAATAACACTGAAATGAGATGTTTTGAGGAGGATTGTAGAGCAAATTCCATGTTGCTCTATCTTGCCAAAGAAATATGACATCTGTCTATCTGTGTGAGGATTGCCTTACCACCGTTCTGATAGAGGAAAACACATCAGGTTCATGTCTGTCTATCTGTGGCACAAAGAATAAAAATTAAAATTATCAACATATCACAATAATATTCACTTAATTTCCCATAAAACATTTGTCTAATCTTTTTCATACACTGGTGGTTTTTGCTATCACTTCTTTTAGTTAAGGTGATACCAGACACTTCTAATTAGATTTCCAGTGTCTCACTTTTAAGCTATACAGGGCAGTACAATACTCTATTTCCCCTTTAGCAGTTATACAATAGGACTTTTGAGACCTAATTAAGACACTAATTAAGACACTGTAGTCTAAGGGTCCAGCCATTGTAAGTGGCTGGCTGGCTAAAACTTGCCAAACCTGTATTCAGACTTATTTATACAATCCTAAGTAAATTCAATTCTCTACAACTTCTAATTATTCCAGAATTATAACTAATTCATTAAATGCTCAAAATATATCAGCAGAGAAGGCAAAAACTTTAAGGGATCAATCTATCTTCCCCCTCCCCCGTCATAACAAGAATTTATACACAAAAACACATTACAGAGCAGATATCCGAGTGACTTCTGATCTACTTAGTCAGATGTCTATCACCTTGTAGCAAACAATGCCGCAGAAATACCACTTTTTGTTTTGCAAAACTACGATTTATCTTTACCTGCGTGTACATATTAAGATAGCTCACATGCATTGCCTACCCCTTTATGGTGCCTAATCCCATATCAGAAGGATCAATCTGAATAGAAATGACCAATAACATTGTCCAAGTATTAGATACAACTTTTTCACAAAATAATTCCCGATTGTTAACATTCATGGGCTTATAGTATAAACTCATAACCAATAAACACTGAGTACCTAGTACATGTACATGGTATATCAAGTACATCTCATATTCACCAGAAGACATATATATATATTCAACGATGGAAAGAATTTATGTCTCCTTTTCATATCTACTTATAACCACCCTCTGTGGGGTTATCAGCATTCAATTTCTTCATCTGCTCCCTGTGGAGACTGAAAATGTAGCAATATAAACATGAACAAACAGAGCATGTACATATAGCAAATACATGTAACACATATGGGCCCATTCATTTCCATACATACATGCAAACTTCACACTGGAGCTCCAGACAACACACATCCATTAAGTCATAAAGAACTTGTCAAGTTTTCATATATTTTGTACAGTGATATCATCTTATTCTTCTTTTCCTACAAATAATCACAGGGTTAGTTATAATTCCTGCACAGCTGAATATTGAAGAAAAATAAACAAAACATGTCATTAGATGACTTCGTCTTCTCATCAATGTGTATATCACTGGAAAATAAACATAATAATGATAATCTAAAATTTATGACATTAATCCAATTCTAAAGACATTAAATATGATTTAAACCGCTAATACTAATACCAACATTACATATTAATATTTCTGTGCAGTTTTTGAATATTTCCATGGCAAACCCCACTCATCTAATTACCACTTTCCTTTACAAGATTCCAATCAAAGTTGTTACCACCGTAACATCACAATAATCTTACACAAAATCAAATACTGGCATTGACTGAAAACAGCTTACACTATAAAGTTATAAATTATTAAACCATATATTCCTAATTGTCCATACATTATACCAGTGGTGTTACAATGTTACAATTTCACTTATAGCTGACAACTTAGCCACCTGCTGTCTCCCCTTCCTCTCCCCCTCCCCCTTCTTGCTGACTTCTACCAAACCTGCATACCATGATACCTCTGCTGTGGATATACAGAGGACAATAGGAGGTGGGGGAGGGGCCTGACACTCATTGTGAATTTATCTGGTACCTGGGAAAGCTGGGTGGATTCCTCCTGAGTTAGTACAGAAACAGGAAATGACTCAGACAATGAGACAGCCAGCATACAAAATTCATCAGTGGTAATAGCTGCTGTTTCCACTTGTACCTCCCCACTAGGATCAAATTTTATATTTGCACCAAGCACCGTTAACACCTCAGTACCAATAAGAGATGTTGGCACATCGTCGCTAACAAGCAATTTGGTGACATTTTTCCCTCTAAACTTCAGATTGAGTGGCATTGTTTCTTTTAAAATGATTCTTTTTCCTCCTAATCCAACACAAGATTGAAATTGATCAGTCCTCAGCTCATAAGGTATGTGGCATCCTTTAACAACAGAAATGGCAGCCCCTGTATCCACTAAGAAGGGGATTTCTTCCCCCAATACCTCCCCTTTTATGTATTATTGCCACACCTTCTTCTGATGTTTTTGCAGGGAGGACTGGTACAGGGTTGCCAACTCCTCATTGAGGGGTGTTGGCACATTGGTCAGTGCCCTGAGCTGGGGGGGTTTCCAGCTTTTAGGGACCTACAGTCCTTCCTAAAATGGCCTGGCTTCCCACAGTGATAACACTTGTAATTGTGTTTTTGTTTGCCTCCTTGTCTGTTGTGAGTTCTCTGGCCAGAGTTTTTATTATTGAAGGCAAGCAATACCTTTTTCTCCTTCTCAGACCTGTGATCTAACTCAAGGCCCTTGGCAGCTTGTAATAAGGCAGGGGCTTCACTATGCCGCCATTTTGGTTTACAGGCTCTTTCCTGACCACATCTAGCACATGTCCATCCATCAGGATTACCTGGAGCAGATGGTGCAGAGTTTTGCCCATAGGGAGATGGGTTTTTCTCAGGGGGAGCATAATACATGACTCCCTCATGTTCCTTATTTCTATACCCCTCCCTTTCTATTTCCCTGCTTACCTGCGTCCAATTATCCAATATCTCACCTAGCTTGTGATCCTGAACCCAGCCTCTGTATTGAGAAGCAAATCTTTCCCAATGGCTGCTGTTTAACACTCCATTTGCACTACATTTTGCTTTCTTCAACAGTTTATTGCATCCTCTTCCAACTGCTCTCTTCCCTGCTCTTTCTCTAACTATCTCTTGGGCCGATTTCCATACTGGCTGACTTTGCACTCCTCCCATTCTGTTCTGCGTGCTTTCCTACTACACACTGTCTCTTCCTGCCCCAAATTCCTATTCAATGGAGACTTTCAAGATCAGTTTAGAGGATTTCCTCCTTCCCTTCTGTCCTTTTTTTCCAAGATACAGCACACTATATATACTGTATCTAAATCAAAAGTGACTTTTAAGGTCCCTCTGCCTTTTTCCTGCCCTTTTTTTCCAAGATACTACTGTATCTAAATCAAAAGTGACTAATTAAGGTCAGATGGAGGGTTTTTAGGGATCACTATGTCCCTTTGTCACGTGACTACTTACTTTCCACAGAACACAAATGAATACAATACCACAACAGATCAGCTAACAATTTCAGCCCAAGTTTCTATCTAGCAACACTCATACAACATACTGCTCTTAGGTTCTTTGCAAAAAGCTTGAGATATCTATATAAGGAACATATGTGTTTACCTCACACTCGGACAGGAGTACAAAAAGTCCTTAGAAACACAGATCAGATTGGTAAGATAAAAGTTCTTACCTGCAGCACTGACTTTGGATCTGTAGTTCCAGGAACTTCTGTAATCACTGGTCGTCCGGGGGATCAGTAAACCGTCTCCTTATTTCTCAAGCCGCACGTTGGAAGCGCCAATTTGTTGGGGACATTAAAGGGTCCTCATAAGAGTATGTTGCAGAGTTCCAAATTAATAATTAATTAACAGGCCTAGATGGGCTACCACCCATTGGGCCTGGAGAAGACACACACACACGCAGCTGATAGTGTATCAAGTGAGTTCTGATTTATTGTTACAGAGAGTCAATATTTATACAGACAAAAGCAGGTTGGACTTATGACATAACATAACATACCAGGATTGGATGTGGAATGGTAGCCTCTATCCATTGGCTAAAGCATTACATTCCACCAGGAAGCTAACCCCCACCCCAGTCATTGTATATGTGTATCTCAAGGCTCCGGAGATAATTAGAGATCAAAGGCCTGGTGTCACTTCTTGGATCTAACTTTCAGGGTTCTATAGACATCCTGAGTTACACACTCTTGACACAAAGGTGCAACTCTGAAGTCAATCAGCTAGATAAGGATTCATTAGCATTCCATTTCCTGGTAGCCCATAGCATCTCCATGTTAATTAGTCTAACCAATTCCTTTTGAGACAAGACTACATATCTTTGCTAGAGAAAAATGGATGACAAATACGAGATAGAAGATATGATTCTAAAACCTGCCTTGGGCGGCGAAACAGGCAGGTTCACCCCTGGCCATAGCCGCCGGGTGTCTACTGCTTTAAGCAGTAGACAACCGGCGCTAATGTCTCTGATCGGTCCCGGGACCGATCGGAGGCTTTAACCCCTCCGGCGCCACGAGGCGCCATTTTCTCAGCGGCGCATGGGCGCTGCCATTTTGCCGGTGATCGCCGGCGCCTGGAGCAAGCTCCAGGGCCGACATCATGTTGCCATGACAGCTGGGAGCCTTTACAAGGCTCCTAGGCTTGTCTGCAATCTCTTTCTTTTGCAGGCTGCTCTATGCAGCCTGCAAAAGAAATGATGATTTATTGCAATGCATTAGCATTGTAATGCATTGCATTAGTGAACAGACCCCCTGGGGTTCAACACCCCTAGGGGGTCTAATAAATGCAAAAAAAAAAAAAAAAAAAAAAAAAAAGTATTAATTCAAATCACCCCCCTTTCCCTAGAACACATATAAAAGTATTTAAATACTGTGAAACACATACATGTTAGGTATCCCCGTGTCCGAAATCGCCTGCTCTACAAATCTATAAAAATATTTTTCCTGTACGGTAAATGCCATAGTGGGAAAAATAGTCAAAAGTGCCAAATCGCGTTTTTTTTTCACTGTTTTGATTCTGATAAAAATTTGAATAAAAAGTGATCAAAGCAATAGCATTTGCCAAAAATGGTAGAACTAAAAAGTACACCCGGCCCCGCAAAAAAAGACACCCTATGCATCCCCGTACAGAATATGGCGACTTTTAGAAAAAAAAATTGTGAAAACCTGATGCGGCCCAGCCTCACCCAGACTCTACCTCCAGCGGCCTCGGGGTAAATTGAGTTTGAGACCCCTGCCTTATACAAATCTGATTTGTCCCCCGATGATGTGTTGATGACCGTGAGTCCTTCCTTTTTCAGTTTAGGGACAACCTGAGCTAGTCCTTCATTTGCTGCCATTGTGGTTTTTGTCCTTGTGAGTCAGAGAAGATGAGTGACAGTAGTAGCTGTATCCGTGGTGTTGCATAGTCGATTTGATTCACCCTTTCTGTGTACCCTCTTGTGTTCTGGCACACAACAAGCATCTGTCTTGTTATGACTTCGGCTTCTTGGTATTTTTTATTTTGATTCCTCATTTATAGTGTAAATGCTAAACTGTTCTTAGAAAGCAATGAAGGGCCTAGGAAGTTGTTGATTTTAACACTCCCCGAGAACAGTGAGAGCTTCACGTGGAGACCTTGCTCATGTGCAGATACAGACTCTGCTGATACTCTGTGGTCACAGGACTCTGCTGGGCTGACAGCCAAAGCCCGCACTGTATTTGCAATGTTTACTTTGTTACAACAAGCTAAAGCCATCATGTGTATTGTGATAAGGGGGTCAGGGAGGGCAATACCAGCTGACGAAACCCTTCCTGCTATGGGCAGGTGTATTTTTACCAGTGATTTGATAAAATCAGTTTATATGAAACTAATGTACGTTTAATAAAGTGTCTGATATTTATCACAGTCAATGACCAGAATTCTCAGAGAACGGGAGGGACAAGAACTTTTACACTGGGCACTGATCCGGAAGAAACTGACCCACAGCTGATCATCAATGGCATGTGGAAAAGGCCCTTAAGCAGGGCGTAATTAGGAAAGACAGGACCCATAGCCAGCTTCTGTGTATCCCCCCCCCCCCCCATACAGTATATTGCCCTTTTTATTGGCCACTACACAATATACTGGCCCCCGCAGTGGCACATTAGGCCACTACTTACTGCATTACACCAACAGGTAATGGACAATATTCACATTACCATCCTGTCTAGGGCCGCCTTTTGCTTTTTGTTTCGATTTGAACTAAATGGCAGCAGGAGACTGGAATCAGTCAGCAGGCAATGGTCAGCGTCAGGAAGTAATGTGTGGCGCCTCCTGGAGGCCCTGGACAGGAGACCCCAGAGTATAATAATCGGAGACCCAGGGGGGGAGAAAAACATAAAAAACTACTGTTACTTACCTGTCTCCGGCTCCTACGCTGTCTTCTCCGCTGCCTTTCCTCTGCCGTCCTTGTTTAATGACGTCTGACGTCACATGACCCGGGGCGCAGGCCGGGTTCATGTGATGTCAGAAAGAACATCAGGCAGGATCGTGGAGAAGTAAGTAACATGTTTTTTATGTTTCTTACCTCTCCCGGTCCACCGATCATTATACTCGGGGGTCTGCAAAGACCCCCCGAGTATAATGATAGCAGCGGTAGCGGCTGTCACCGGGCCCCCAATGTCCCGGGCCCTGTGGCAGCCGCCTCCGCTGCTATGGAGGTAGTTACGCCACTGCCTAATATCATAACCTATGTCAAAAACATGGAGTGGATTTAACAGTGTGGCTGAAGTATAACAACTTCCTATAGATTTCCCATTCCATTTGCAGCCATTCTTGGCTTTGGTTCAAAATAGTGCAACAAAAAAAGCTGCGTTTCCACAAAGTGGGGCCTTTAGTATTTTTTGCTTTCTGGATTTTCTGGAAAAAAAATAAAAAATAAAAAATCATTTTGCAAAAAAGGTCTGCTAGTGCTATTAATAGGTTAACAAATGCACATATACCTTTTAGCAGTGTTTTGAATGATTTCTGGGGTTCTCTCGGAGCTTCTGACATCTTTTGCATTTGTTTACATGGTGTAGTTTCCAGTTCTGTCCCTCTCTCTACCCCCTCCCTGTTTCCCCAGCTAGCCTGCCCACTACACCCTCAGCAGCCATCTTTAGGCTCCTAGTTCTCGCTCAGTAACCTTCTCCTTTGGTTGTAATATTGTAATTGCCTCCGTATATCATCGTTATTGTCACACAGAGAAAGCTTCAGGAAAGCAATCAATTCTATAAACAGTGTAATGCTCCACAGTGGCCCCTGTTCCACAATGGTCCTTCTCTTTGAGCTGCCTTCCTTTTCTTCCCACTCAGCCCTGTGATGTCCTCAATATCTGACACACCCCATTTGTGATATGTACTGGCCACCCATTGTATGGCGCATGTGTGAATGGCCGTCACATGCAATGTCCGACTTCTCAAGCGGACAGAAAAACCCGACATGTAGGGTTCTTCTGTCCGCTTAAGAAGTCGGACATCTTCACTTGTGGACAGGGAAGGACAGGCACGGAGTGCAAAAGAATGCACCCGATGCCCATTTAAGTGAATGACAGGTGTCACGGACACAGCTAGTGTCCGCTCCTAAGGTCTGTGCCAGATTTTGAGCGGACACTACCTGTCGGACACCGACGGTAGTGTGAACGCCCCTTTAGTGAGTGAAGGGGGGGGGGGGCTTCCTTCCAGTGACGTCACATGACCTACACATATTGCAGTAAAGCTAAACAAAAAAAATATAACAAATGCTATTTAGAAAGTTGGGTGGGGGGAGATGGGGGGCTTTTTGTTAGAGCTGAGCAAGCAGACATTTTATAATCTGTAACCTCATAGACCGAGCATGCAGTGGAGAGGCCACCACTCTTATGTAGAAGATCCTGGTGATCGTGAATCAGCAAATGGAGGTCATGGGGTTCACACATATTGGCTAGTAAACCCTATTTTGTATCAACACCAACAGGGCTTTTATCTTTGTAATGGCTGAATTGATTTAGATAAAACACCAAAATGCTCAGGGTGACGGTGTCTAGCAAATGATGTATGGCATTGGGCTTTTTGCACATGGTGACTGGTCCTCCTTAAGATATGAATACTGCTTCATAAAAATTTCTCACTTTAATAGGAACTGTGCGGCATGCTTGTCACATAGTGTATGGAGTCATCTGCTACTGGCTCTGTATACTGTGCAAATATTAGCTGAATGGTGAGTCCTACTGATTTCATATCAATGACTTATCCTAAGGATAGGCCTTCATTATGAAGTCTGGGACAACCCCTTTAAAGCATGCCTAACCTTTTTGTTAAACTTTCATGAGCAACACTACTATGACATAGAGCCTACAAAAACAACTGAATACACCTGTACTCACCAGCTCATGGAGAAATGAGAGAATTAGAGACTCCCTACCATACATAACACATGGAGAAAACAGGAGATTCTGTTCCTTGTCACAGTCAGTACTTTGCAAGGCAAACCCCAGAAGACTGGCAGATCTTCTCATTATAATTTCTCTGTATATCTTTCCACTTTTGAATCTGCCTTACAAAAACACTTACGTTAACCAGTCTTGTTCACTCATGGCAGCATTACATAGGACGTTACAGACAGTGGCATTGTGGTCGCAGGGTTGCGATCACAACTGGGCCTGCTGGGGTATGGGGCCAGCTGGGGATGGCCAGTGCCCCAGACCACTATGACAGTGGTCGGGGGAAAGTTTGGTTCCCCGACTGCTATACATGCTGTTGGAGCATATAATATTGTGTGGGGGGCCACTGTGGGGAGCATATTATACTGTGTGGGGTCCTGTAATTATCAAGCATTTGCTGTAGGGAGGCCCCGGGCAAAGGTTTGCACTAGGGCCCACAAGACTTAAGTTACGCCAGTGATTACAGAGAAGTACTGGGCCTTACTGTTGTGAATAAAGAATTGGGTGAGATAGTGTCTATTAGCTTCAGCAGCCTGTATATCTTTGCTTCTGTCTCTTCCCCTTTTTCATATTTTTCTATGGACACATGTAACTTGATAACTCTGTGAGCTATCAGTCTGTCTTGAGACGCCAAGACAGGATTCAACAGAAGTTTCTGAGTGAATAGGGAATTTAGGAGACAAAAAAAAATGCTATTTTCTCCATTAACTTATGCAATGCTTGTTGGAAAGTTAGTGACCAAGTTAGATAAATTCTACAATGCTGGTCAGTGTGTCAGTGAAACTGTCCATGTTGGGAAGTTGACAAGGCAGAGATCCATGAAGCCATGTCACAACTTACATTTTATAGGATAGCAGAGTCTGTATGGGATGAGCTCACGTAGAAAACTACTTGTCTATGTGAGCTATTCTTGTATCCAGCTTTTTTGAACTATAGAGCACCACCATACAGATTGAAGCATAATGCCACGCTCCATGATTTTTTCTCACATAAGTTGTATGCTACTCACATAGCAGTGCCACCTTTTTGTCTTTTTTTTGCTTCTGTATAGGATGAGCACAACACCTGTCTATACAAGAGCCGAGAGGGAAAAGCAGGACGTAATAAATAACACACCAGACCCCTCTGCACGGCCTCATTCTGAAAGGTTTATTTTTGTTGTGTTTTTTTTTCCCTTTTTTTGAAATTTTTTTTACAACAATGTGAATGTGAATAAAATTTCAACACCCTGAAACAGGTTAATGACGATGAGGCTGAAAGAGAGTAGAATGAGGAGAAGAAACGAGAGAGGGCAGTGATGCAGGGACTATACAGGAGACGTAGTATATACTATGCACCCCATAGGGAACTGGACAGAAGGCCCCACCGTCACATGTTGAGGTATTTGGAAGAATCACTTTCATGAAATATGGAAATGGAGGAAGAAGAAACAACTAATAAAACAAAAAAAACCCCGAAATATAAAGACGTTCACAAAAAACAGACGTTTCTAAACATAGAACATGGTATTCTCAGTACAGTACAGCCTAGATTACAATATAATATAGAACATAACAGATACATAATCATCTTTAGCTCCAAATTTACACATAGAATGTACTACATTTCTACAGAATGTACTCCAAAGCCAGTTGGGTCTCAAAGCAACAAGAATCTCTTTAAAGAAAAGCAAAGAGAAAGGTGGAAGGTGGTGGGAAGGGGCATTAGACTTGGAAAGGGATGGGGAGGGGGATATAGGAAGTCTTAAATTAAAATGACTTTCTCCGTCCCTGGTGTGAGATACCAGGCGGAGATGGAAACGCACGGGCAACAGCAGCACTACACATTTGGCCAATTCCTTTGTTTAAAAAAAAAAAAAAAAAATCCTCATACAGTTTTAAAAGCAATTTATACAACCAAGCAGTGAAAAATGAAATCTACAAAGGCATATAGGAATAAACATTACTTTGGTACAAATTTCACCAGGACGCAAGCCTACAAAAATATTCCCTTAAAATATATAAACACATTTTTTAAATTAACTTTTTTTTCTTAATTTATCATTTATTTTAGAATTTTTTTTTTACCCCTTCAGCCATGAGTTACATTATGCCAGAATCACTGCAGGGTTTAGGTTACCAAAATATAACACATAGGGAATGAATGAGCGAAAGGTGACTTTTCAATTCTGGAATTTATTATTAAAATGAACCAAAAGCCACCATATTGTACATTATGGGGTCTCTATTCTCCCCATTTCCTGCTCCATATATCCTTGGTCCAAATTATGGACAAACTAACATGCCCAGCCTCCATGGCGGGGTACACAGGTGGTATACGGACTGGCCTGGAACTGCTTTTGCTTATATTACAGTGATCACCAAGGTGGAGATGGCTGTATACAGTGGCATATTATCTGTATGCAGCTAGCTCCCCCTAGTGGTGGCTGCACACAGCCATAATTCTATACATTTTTACTCAGTAAAACAGAACACCCCTATATATTTTATATTATGAAATGATGCAGACGATATACGTTGTAGATTGGTGGGTCTCTTGTATACCAGTTTGAATGGAGTGGCAAATTTTAATTTTTGTTATGGAAAACCCTGGCAGATGGAGACCAACAAGCCAGAAACAGTATGTATAGGGTGGAATGACTAGGACTATCCTATAGCACAGGGGCCTGGTTCAGTGCACTCCATTATACGCTGGTAACTAAACCTCTGCAGTGCGACTCGTGGTAGCGCAGACTTCTTCCTGTAACATAAGAGATTCCCAGAGATTAGACTTATCATACGAGAGCCGTCCACATAATGTGTCTCAGGAGTGAAGGGGTCTCTGTACAGCAGGAAGCCACTATTGCTTCCTTCCATTACAAAAAATAAAATCCTAAAGCCGGGTGTCGTCCCACAGACGTGTGTGGAAAGGCATCAGCACCTTCAGAAATCTTAAATAGCTTCAAATAAAAATAATTCATAAAAAAAAAAAAAAAAAAAAAAAAAAAGCTTCAAAGCACCAGAGATTTTCACAGTGGGGGTCACACCGGTCGCCTCTCGCCTTGTTGAGCCAGTCACGTCTCTTTCGTTTTTGTTGCAGGAATGAAGGTGGGATGTATATACTTTCTCTCATTAAATAACATTTATATTATTATTTTTTTATATGTTATTTTATATTGCACTTCACAATGCTTTCTGCCTGTATTACCCATAATGCTCTTCTGTCACCAGCTCCCTGGCAGACGGGGAGGGTAACGTTTAACTTTATTTTTTGGTTTGTCGTCTCTCAGGCGGGTGACTGGTAGATTACGTATCTTCCATATTCCTTTAGCTAACACTCCTTTTCCGGGACTGTCAGCTCTGGGGACAATAATTGTTTTTCCTTTCCCCTCAAATTCCATTGTACAGCGGTGTAGGGGGGGACTTGCTGGTATCCCCTCAGTTTTCAGTTCTCTGAAACAATGGATTGGGAGGGGGCGCAGGTATCTGCGATTAGCTCTATGTTTGCAAGTCATTTGGCACCTCCATCCACTCAGGATAAGAAGGTATTCTGGGTCCAATGGATGCAGAACTAACATAACTCCTCACAAGAAGCAAACGCTCCCCACCTCCAAGTGAAGGTTCTTGCCAGGTCTAGATGGAGGGAGATTTAACACATCGATGATCGGTAACTGAGTTGGGTCTTGTGTCCGAAAAGTAAAGATGGTTTGATGCCAACGTCCGTCTTGCAACTGGAAAGGCAAATAATTATATTGTATTATATTATATTATATTGTATAGTCAAAGAATTGTCATTTTATTCACATTTACTAATCCAAATGCAGCCGAATTCTGACTTTTGCCAAGTTCACATCAGTGTTGGCTCTCAGTTGTCCTCAGCCATTGGAGAACAATGGCTAGGCGGACCGCTATATAGCAGCTACATGCAGAGCCTAATGGACCACATTGGGTATCTGTCATTTTAAAACTAAAAGGGGCAGGGGAAAAAGCCGTCCATGCAGGACATTTCTGGCTGCTGATTTCAGGTGGACATTGTGATGGAGTCTCCGATGCAAATGTGAACATCGCCTTAATTTGTCCTGAAAAACTGGTCCACATGCTGTGCATTACATTTATTAGGTGTTTCAGGAGTTTTTCTTGCAGCGCTTTTCACAAAAAGTCTGCAGAGTTTTCCTCTGAGGACTTTCTGGTTCTATTATACCTACAGAAACACCGACTGTCTCCCTATAGGTATAATTCACAGGCTGCAAATTTGAAATTTCAGCATTTTCACTACGGATCTTTTCCTGCAATGTGTGGATGAGATTACCACTTTGCTGGTGCTGTAAAATGCTGCGGTGTTTCCTAGGGCCCTGGCCTTTGACAACTTTTTTTTTTTTTTTTTTTTTAATTATTTTTTGTCTGACATAAAAAAAAAATGTGGCGGCATCTGAGTTCTGGCCTTCAATATTCCAGGCATGTTGTAGGCATGTTTTTTTGGGAATGAATTAACAAGGGATTCTGCGAGATGAGGATCCTGTAGTGCAGGCATGTCAAACTCAGGGTACCCCGAGGGCCACATGAGTAACAAAAGGTTGTTGCGAGGGCCACAAACAGCAGCTAATGTCACGCACGTATTTTAACAGCAGTCATGAAAACAAGATATGAAGTAGTAATATGTAACAGCAACATATATTTAACAAAAATACAGCAATTAAAAACTAAACATTTATTTGCTATCATTTTTTTCAATCTTTTTTTAGATTATAAGTGGTGATCAGTCAGCCTTGTTCTCTGAGAAGATTTTGTTAGTTTCATAAAAGAAAATTATCTATTTACATATACACCCTTCATCTGCCCCCAGATTCATGTCCCCCCATATCTGCCCCCAGATTCATGTCCCCCCATCTCTGCCCCCAGATTCATGTCCCCCCATATCTGCCCCCAGATTCATGTCCCCCATCTCTGCCCCAGATTCATGTCCCCCATCTCTGCCCCAGATTCATGTCCCCATCTCTGCCCCAGATTCATGTCCCCCCATCTCTGCCTCCAGATTCATGTCCCCCATCTCTGCCCCCGATTCATGTCCCCTCCATCTCTGCCCCCAGATTCATGCCCCCCATCTCTGCCCCCAGATTCATGCCCCCCCATCTCTGCCCCCAGATTCATGTCTCCACATCTCTGTCCCCAGATTCATGTCCCCCCCATCTCTGCCCCCAGATTCATGCCCCCCCATCTCTGCCCCCAGATTCATGTCTCCACATCTCTGTCCCCAGATTCATGTCCCCCCCATCTCTGCCCCCAGATTCATGTCCCCCATCTCTGCCCCCAGATTCATGTCCCTCATCTCTGCCCCCAGATTCATGTCCCCATCTCTGCCCCAGATTCATGTCCCCCATCTCTGCCCCCGATTCATGTCCCCTCCATCTCTGCCCCCAGATTCATGCCCCCCATCTCTGCCCCCAGATTCATGCCCCCCCATCTCTGCCCCCAGATTCATGTCTCCACATCTCTGTCCCCAGATTCATGTCCCCCCCATCTCTGCCCCCAGATTCATGCCCCCCCATCTCTGCCCCCAGATTCATGCCTCCACATCTCTGTCCCCAGATTCATGTCCCCCCCATCTCTGCCCCCAGATTCATGTCCCCCATCTCTGCCCCCAGATTCATGTCCCTCATCTCTGCCCCCAGATTCATGTCCCCCCATATCTGCCCCCAGATTCATGTCCCCCCATCTCTGCCCCCAGATTCATGTCCCCTCCATCTCTGCCCCCGATTCATGTCCCCTCCATCTCTGCCCCCAGATTCATGTCTCCCCCACCTCTTCCCCAGATTCATGTCTCCCCCATCTCTTCCCCAGATTCATGTCTCCCCCATCTCTTCCCCAGATTCATGTCTCCCCCATCTCTGCCCCAGATTCATGTCCCCCATCTCTGCCCCCAGATTCATGTCCCCCCATCTCTGCCCCCAGATTCATGTCCCTCCATCTCTGCCCCCAGTGTCATGTCCCCCATCTCTGCCCCCAGATTCATCTCTCCACATCTCTGTCCCCAGTGTCATGCCATCCCCTCCTTCAACTGCCCTGTTTCACGTTCCACCTCTATGCATACATACACACATTAAACTTACCTTCTCCGACGACTCCGAGTCCTCGCTCCCCCGCCGCACTCTCTCTCTCTCCCGCCTGCCGCGGTCGCGGCTTTCCCCTCCGCTGTCGGCTCAAATGAATGAGCCGACATAGAAGGGAGCTGCCGGGGGCGGAAGCCGCGCGGCTCAACCCGAAGATTTAGACGCGATGTGACGTCATCACGTCACATCACGTCTACACAGCAGCGAGTAGCCGCGTGAGTATTGCACCTCTGCGGCCCGCACAAAAGTCTCAAACTTTGTCTCTTAGAGACAAAGTTTGAGACTTTTGTGCGGGCTGCAGATACAGTCCTATGAAAAAGTTTGGGCACCCCTATTAATCTTAATCATTTATTTTGGTGTTTATAACAGCCATTTCAGTTTGATATATCTAATAACTGATGGACACAGTAATATTTCAGGATTGAAATGAGGTTTATTGTACTAACAGAAAATGTGCAATATGCATTAAACCAAAATTTGACCGGTGCAAAAGTATGGGCACCTCAACAGAAAAGTGACATTAATATTTAGTAGATCCTCCTTTTGCAAAGATAACAGCCTCTAGTCGCTTCCTGTAGCTTTTAATCAGTTCCTGGATCCTGGATAAAGGTATTTTGGACAAACAATTCAAGTTCAGTTAAGTTAGATGGTCGCCGAGCATGGACAGCCCGCTTCAAATCATCCCACAGATGTTCAATGATATTCAGGTCTGGGGACTGGGATGGCCATTCCAGAACATTGTAATTGTTCCTCTGCATGAATGCCTGAGGATTTGGAGCGGTGTTTTGGATCATTGTCTTGCTGAAATCTCCATCCCCGGTGTAACTTCAACTTCGTCACTGATTCTTGAACATTATTCTCAAGAATCTGCTGATACTGAGTGGAATCCATGCGACTCTCAACTTTAACAAGATTCCCGATGCCGGCATTGGCCACACAGCCCCAAAGCATGATGGAACCTCCACCAAATTTTACAGTGGGTAGCATGTGTTTTTCTTGGAATGCTGTTTCTTTTTGGACGCCATGCATAACGCCTTTTTTTTATAACCAAACAACTCAATTTTTGTTTCCAAAATGAAGCTGCCTTGTCCAAATGTGCTTTTTCATACCTCAGGCAACTCTATTTGTGGCGTACGTGCAGAAACGGCTTCTTTCTCATCACTCTCCCATACAGCTTCTATTTGTGCAAAGTGCGCTGTATAGTTGACCGATGCACAGTGACACCATCTGCAGCAAGATGTTGCTGCAGCTCTTTGGAGGTGGTCTGTGGATTGTCCTTGACTGTTCTCACCATTCTTCTTCTCTGCCTTTCTGATATTTTTCTTGGCCTGCCACTTCTGGGCTTAACAAGAACTGTCCCTGTGCTCTTCCATTTCCTTACTATGTTCCTCACAGTGGAAACTGACAGGTTAAATCTCTGAGACAACTTTTTGTATCCTTCCCCTGAACAACTATGTTGAACAATCTTTGTTTTCAGATCATTTGAGAGTTGTTTTGAGTAGCCCATGATGCCACTCTTCAGAGGAGATTCAAATAGGAGATCAACTTGCAATTGGCCACCTTAAATACCTTTTCTTATGATTGGATACATCTGGCTATGAAGTTCAAAGCTCACTGAGGTTACAAAACCAATTTTGTGCTTCAGTAAGTCAGTAAAAAGTAGTTAGGAGAATTCAAATCAATAAAATGATAAGGGTGCCCATACTTCTGCACCGGTCAAATTTTTGTTTAATGCATATTGCACATTTTCTGTTAGTACAATAAACCTCATTTCAATCCTGAAATATTACTGTGTCCATCAGTTATTAGATATATCAAACTGAAATGGCTGTTGCAAACACCAAAATATTTAGAACAAAAAATGATTAAGATTAATAGGGGTGCCCAAACTTTTTCATAGGACTGTATGCCTGTAAAGGGCTGCATGTTTGACATGCCTGCTGTAGTGCACACGCTGGAATATCACTCTCTTCAGATAGATGACTTAGGGGGCTCCTAAGTCAAACAAAGTGTGAAATGGGGATGTGCCGCAATATCATCCTTCTATGCCAAAACTAGTAGAGAGAAACTGACAAAACTCCCCTAATGTGTGTGTGTGTGTGTGTTTTTGTTTTTTAAACTAATGAAATGATCCCTTTAAGAACCATGGCAACCAGATAACAAAGCACTAAAGAGGAGGTAAATGATGGTAAATCTATACTAACAATAACTTGTAATTGCTCTATAACCAGGTGCACATAAAGCTAGTTTATGATGTAGGGCTACGCCCGCTCACCCTGGCGGATTTCAGAATTCACTTTACTTTGTTCCATTTCTTTCTGATATCAGGGCATGTGATCAATTAGAAGGCAAATAACACTGGAAGAGACGAGAACTAACTGGAGCTAAATTCTATAAGTTTAGTACAGTGAGGTCTCCCGGCCTTCCTATAAAGTAAGGCTCTGTTGTTCTTGTGTAAACTCTATAAACAGCTATAAACTCTATACTCACAGTGGATTGCTAGTAAATAACCTGTTTCTACTGCCAGGGACCTGCTCCAGCCCCATTCACAATATCCACTGAAGGTAGAGGTCCATGATTTCACAACACTTAGAGTGGTTCTTGAGTTTCTACTATTGATGGTCTATCCTCCAGGAGCCATGCTGCTCACTCACTATACAAACTGCAGTACCTACATCCGCTGCTACACTTTGTATGGTGTTTGAGGGGTGCAGCTCCTGCAATGTAAACTGAGAGCCACACTTTCCTGGTACAACTGACCTGTGGAGTTCCCAGGTGTCAGATCCTTGCAGATCTGAGGATACACCATCAAAACTAAAAAGCAGATAACCCTGTATGCACCACGTACTAAGTTCTAAGATGCACTTGTACTTTCTGTCTGAAGCAAGAAAGCAGGATGGGTGCAGCCCCACAAATGCGGGTAATCACATGAGCCCTGTATCTGCCGGGCTGCACCTGTCTCCCTACCTTTTGATATTGATGATCCATCCTTGGATATGTCATCATTATCAGATCAGTGACAATCCAACACCTGGCACGCACACTACACTGTGTAATGAGGCAGAAGCAGACATCTCCGTCCACTGTGTGGTGCCTGTGTTGTATTACTACAACTCTGCTCATTGGAGAGCTGCAGCAATACGGCGCAGACACTACACATCACCTATGAATAGGCCATCAACATCAAAAAGCGAGAGAACCCCATGAAAGGGCTTTCCCATCTCAGACAGAATGACACATCTCCACAATCCTGAGTGATCTACCTATAGTGGTTAAACACTTGTGGTACACTTACGCACAACTGTAGTAATAAATAAATGTCCACCATATGGCTGATGTAGGCAGACACACAACCATCACATATCAGCTTGTTGGACATGCCATTAATATGGAGCTGGGTAACCTTTGGGGGCTTTAGCAGCTGCCTCTGGTATAAGAGAAGACTAAGATTTCATGTAGGTCTGTCGGAACTCGTTCCTATTGATCTAAAATGGCGTTTAGGAGTTCAGACGTGGATGGTAGATTAGAAGGTCTGATCACTAAACATTAAAACTTCAGTTCATTCCAAAGGAGGAACAGAGAGCTGATCGCAACTCCCTGAAATAGAGTCTATGGAGACGTCACTGGGTGCTTGATTTAACGTTCCTGTTTGGAATCGTGTAGCTGAAACACCTCAAGTCAATAATTTGGGGGGCGGGGGTGCCACATTTGCATGCAGTTTTGCTTCAGTTGCAGTTTTGAGTAGGATCAGTTTCTATTTCTAGTTTTAGGTAAATACCTAAATTCTAACATTTAAATTCTATTCATTTAACAGATGGGGTTTCTACAGTGCAGCATGCTACTGGCTGATGGTTAGGGGTGTCAAGATTAGAATTAAAGGGGTTGTCTATGCTCATTTTACTATGATCTATTCTCAGGATAGGCCATAAATATATTATGGATAGGGGGCCCAATCACCTGTTTGCAGTAGCTTGCATTACCCATCCAGTACACAATACAGGGCCAGAAGCAGAGAGCTCTGTCCGTTGTCTAGCAGCCTGGCACCATCACTGCAGTTTAGCACCCAGTGAAGTCAGAGGGAGCTGAGATGCAGTGAAGACGCCTGGCCGCTATGCAACAAATGGAACTTTCTGCTTCCAGCCCTGTATTGGTTACATGACTGGTGCTGAAAGCCGCTCCATACAGCTGATCAGACCTTGGGGTACGGTGTCACTGCCCCTGAGAATACTAACATGTTAACCATTTTGTACACTAGGTGTTAGTAGTCCGTGGTCTTACCCTGCAATCATCCACAGTAACCTCAGGTTGATACTGGCCTCCGCCTTCAAATATCTGTCCATTCCAGGCCTTGAATCGCACAGCATTCTGGGAAGGTTTGTTTGATGAGGCGCCCCACACAGGGACATTCAGGCAGTGGACGGTTATGTGCTGTACGGCTTCTGAACTCAAGAGATGGAGGAAATTCATCTGGACTCTGCCAACTTCAAACACCAGCTGCAAAAAGAAAGGGCAGGTAGCTTAAAGGGGCCGTCCATGACTTTATCCTTAATGACTTCAATAGTAGATGGGCGGGAGTTCAGCTACCAGAAACCTCCTTAATCAGCTGTAGTGTCTTGGGACTATACAGCTCTGTACAGTCTGTAGTATCTGGCAAAGGTAAGCTTAGTCCTATAGATGTTAAAGGAGCTTTCCGGGGGCCAAGGATAGCTAATCAATATCAGATAAGTCGGGGTCTGAAGAGGCTGCAGCATCCACAAAAGCTCTGTAGCTTCTTGACTACCTACCAAGCATAGCACATATGTGGTTATTTTTGGTATTCAAGCTCAACCACATTCAATGGAATGGGACTGTGCTGCAACAAGTCATGTGACTAATGAATGTGAGGTCACAACTTAACTGATCTGCAGGGGTTCTGCCAAATGAATATTGATATCCAATCCTAAAGATTGGTCATGAATATTTTAGCCCAAAAAACTCTTTAAACAGGTGATCAAAAGGGTTGCTGGGAGACAGACTATAGATCATCAATAATAAAGTCATAGACAACTTCTAGGTTAGAAAGCTGAGTGGGACATAAACTGGCTCCTAGTACACCGTCTACATAGGAAGAATGTCCTGCATACACAGGGACGGGAGTTTTATGGCACACTTAATGTATCATTTACAGTATGATGGTCAAAGATCTGTTTTACTAAACCCAAACTCCAAATCCCCTCTAACTACATCCTTATGGGGGATTTGCAGCACTGTATGAAGAAAATAGAGCCTGATCCATTCTAGAGATACATGAAATGAATTAGCCTAGAATGTTGGAGCTAGAAAGGCGATCAGGTGATGCGTGTATGACATGCACTGCTATTATTCCAGCCTATGGGATTTATGCACTATGCAAGCACAAATGTGATAAGAAATCTATTCTGAATGCAAAAGGCTATTTATTAAAGGGATATTCCAGTAGTTACACATTATCCACTGCATAGGAAATAAATGCTACAACTGTAGAGATCTGAGAGTTTGTACCCATACAGATTACAGAGTGGATCCCCTGTATGAATGGAGCACAGGTTACATGTGCACACTGCCACTGCATTCATCACTAAGGGCCTGGCGGAGATGGCGGCCTACAGCGCTCTTTCATTCATTTCTATGGCCACATAGATGCTCTTGTATGTGTCCATGAGCCCAAGGCAAAGACAGGTCCTATATCCAGCCAGTACACTGATGCCATTTAATCACAGCCTGGCTACATGCAGCCTTACAAAGAGAGAAATCTGTAGAAGATCTGCCACATTTCCTGAAATGAAATTTGAGCAAACACTTCATTCCTTTTAGTGTGTTTTTCTGTTGCAGATTTCCAGCATTTCAATAGTCTTCTCACCCTTATAACCAATCTATCCTCACAGTCTAGTGATAATGACATTACTGTTAATACATTTACTTACCTGATCCAGCGGAGGATAATAATGGACCAGGGGTTTCGGGCCTTTTCAGGAACGCCAGGTCATGTGATTGGAAGCAGTGCCTCCTCCTTGTTTTCTCTATCTAACAGGTAATTAATGACCTCTGAAATTTGGAAAGGCACACTACTTCTGGTCATGTGACCTGGAGGTTATGATGAAACCGGAACCCCTGGACCTATCATCATCTGCTGCATCAGCTAAGTGAATTTAAACACCACGGACATCCCCTTTAATGCTCAAAAAACCCTCCTGAACATCCTCAAACATATGTAGGTGCCTGTTGATTTTAGCGAAGATTCAACTCTAGTTGCACAATTGTTTTAGTAGAGTTTTTTTTTTTTTTACCTTGGATGCAGTGAGCGGCCTAAGACACGTCTGACCACCTTGTGTAAAGTTACAGGTGACTTCTATGGTATCAGAAGAACAACCAACATTGGGATCAATCCAATAAGTGCCTGTAAAGGAAGCCCAGAGTCATGAGTGTGTGTATGGTGCTACTCCGGAGGTAGAGAACAGGATGCATCACCTACTTACCATCTCCCATCTTTTGCTGGCAGTTCATCAGATCTCTGCAGATTCGGGCAGGGTTGTCTTTAGTGCCCAGTGGATTTTTGATACTTTGGATGAGGCTACTGAGGTAGTGTAGGGTCTTAAAAATTTCTCCTCCATGGTCCACAAACATATAATCAGTACTTCGGTAGGACTACACAAAATAACACAGAAATCAAGCTGAAATCGTTGCCTTTACAGCAAACTTGGTGGCCATCAATAAACAGTGCTGCCATCTGGATAGATTGGCTGGCAGTAATATGTAGCAGTGTTGATTTATTGAGACAGATTTTCCATTGTGGATTCTGGGATGTAATGAGTTTACCAGCAATGCTTCATTCACACTTGAGCCCCTGTCAAGTGTTTGCCATCTGAATAGGTTTGTAAAGGTGACTATCTGTGTCCACCTGCGGCCTGTCTGCGTCCACCTGCGGCCTGTCTGCGGGGAAACCGTTTTTTTTTGTTTTTTTTTAGCCAGACACAAAGTCGGACATGCAGGACAAGCCGCAGGTGGACACCTTTACAAACCCACTCAAGTGAAGGGGTTTTAAAGCTGACCACTGGGTTTCCGTCCCCTGTTCAGTTTCGCTGGGGCTGAGGACAGAAACCCGGCAGAATGCACACCGGACGCAAGTGTGAACACCCCCTTAGTTGTCTGTGTAATACAGATTCAGGTGGGTCCTTCATAGCAAGACATGCTCTTTGTAAAAGGTCCAGCCAATAGACAAGGATCCTTAACAGGTACACCCATTCCTTAGGATAGGTCATCAATATCACATGGGTGACACATGGTACCTCACCTGAGCTGGGCAAGAAGCAGACTGCTCGTTCTTAGTGTAGTGTCTGGACAAAGTCATTAAAGTTCATCTCCCATTCAAGTGATTGGGAACTGATCTGTAATACCCTGGTCTGGCCACTACACAGAGAGCTGAGCTGTCTGCTTCCTGCCCCATTCTCTGTGAATCGACTGCTGAAAAAAGTTGAGCAAGGGGATACCAACTGTTGGACGTTCATCCATCCTATATTGATGTCCTATCTTTAGTATAAGTCATCAACACTTAAACTGAACAACCTCTTTAAATTACACATACAGAGATACTGTATATGTGACATATATACAGCATGTACATATATATATATATATATATATATACACATGTGTATATACAGTCCTATGAAAAAGTTTGGGCACCCCTATTAATCTTAATCATTTTTAGTTCTAAATATTTTGGTATTTGCAACAGCCATTTCAGTTTGATATATCTAATAACTGATGGACACAGTAATATTTCAGGATTGAAATGAGGTTTATTGTACTAACAGAAAATGTGCAATATGCATTAAACCAAAATTTGACCGGTGCAAAAGTATGGGCACCTCAACAGAAAAGTGACATTAATATTTAGTAGATCCTCCTTTTGCAAAGATAACAGCCTCTAGTCGCTTCCTGTAGCTTTTAATCAGTTCCTGGATAAAGGTATTTTGGACAAACAATTCAAGTTCAGTTAAGTTAGATGGTCGCCGAGCATGGACATCCCGCTTCAAATCATCCCACAGATGTTCAATGATATTCAGGTCTGGGGACTGGGATGGCCATTCCAGAACATTGTAATTGTTCCTCTGCATGAATGCCGGAGTTGATTTGGAGCAGTGTTTTGGATCATTGTCTTGCTGAAATCTCCATCCCCGGCGTAACTTCAACTTCGTCACTGATTCTTGAACATTATTCTCAAGAATCTGCTGATACTGAGTGGAATCCATGCGACCCTCAACTTTAACAAGATTCCCGGTGCCGGCATTGGCCACACAGCCCCAAAGCATGATGGAACCTCCACCAAATTTTACAGTGGGTAGCAAGTGTTTTTCTTGGAATGCTGTTTCTTTTTGGACGCTATGCATAACGCCTTTTTTTTTTTATAACCAAACAACTCAATCTTTGTTTCCAAAATGAAGTTGGCTTCTCCAAATGTGCTTTTGCATACCTCAGGCAACTCTATTTGTGGCGTACGTGCAGAAACGGCTTCTTTCTCATCACTCTCCCATACAGCTTCTCTTTGTGCAAAGTGCGCTGTATTGTTACCGATGCACAGTGACACCATCTGCAGCAAGATGATGCTGCAGCTCTTTGGAGGTGGTCTGTGGATTGTCCTTGACTGTTCTCACCATTCTTCTTCTCTGCCTTTCTGATATTTTTCTTGGCCTGCCACTTCTGGGCTTAACAAGAACTGTCCCTGTGGTCTTCCATTTCCTTACTATGTTCCTCACAGTGGAAACTGACAGGTTAAATCTCTGAGACAACTTTTTGTATCCTTCCCCTGAACAACTATGTTGAACAATCTTTGTTTTCAGATCATTTGAGAGCGGCTGTCCATGTTCGGCGACCATCAAACTTAACTGAACTTGAATTGTTTTGTAGAAAGAAATGGTCCAAAATACCTTCATCCAGGAACTGATTAAAAGCTACAGGAAGCGACTAGAGGCTGTTATCTTTGCAAAAGGAGGATGTACTAAATATTAATGTCACTTTTCTGTTGAGGTGCCCATATTTTTGCACCGGTCAAATTTTGGTTTAATGCATATTGCGCATTTTCTGTTAGTACAATAAACCTCATTTCAATCCTGAAATATTCCTGTGTCCATCAGTTATTAGATATATCAAACTGAAATGGCTGTTGCAAACACCAAAATATTTAGAACTAAAAATGATTAAGATTAATAGGGGTGCCCAAACTTTTTCATAGGACTGTATATGTGACAATGTTGTATGTCATCAATATAGGGTTAAACAGCATGGGGTCCCTGCAATAGTCACTTGTTTTCATCCCATACAATATGGAGACAGCAGACTGATTGTTCACCGTTAAAATGAATGGTGGGTGCAGAGAATGGGACGTACAGGCGTTATAGATGGTGCTTTAATACCCATGGAGGTATCACAGACGTTCACACATCTAACCTCCTGCTATAATTCCTAGCCATAGTATACTATCTACTATCATATGCAGTTAATATTTAGGGAATGGGTTAGTACCGGTCCACTGGAGTCCATTAGGGCTTGGTAAGATTCACTGAAGTCTTCTGTCCTCTGAAAGTGGAAATACAGAAAAATATTACAAAAATAACAGAATACTCCGTGTACTAGGTCTATAATACAACAATAACTGGGCAGTCACTTGGATTTGAACTTTTGCTTTTAAAGTAAAATTTTACTTATTTTTTTTTTTAAATAAATCAATAGTTCTGCTAAAGGGAACAAACTAGTATCGATTATGTCTCATACACGTGACAAGTGAGCAGGCCGAGGGGGTTCTGAGTTTAATGAAAGGCACTGTGATGACGTGACTGCCTTCCATGCTACACAGATTTCATCGGGGGGTTCCATTCTGAGATGGGTTCACTATGTGAGATGACTCAGTTATGTGGGGTAACCCAATGATGGGCGGCCCCACTGATAGCCGCATCTGAGCTGGTATTAGCAAAGCAAAAGTTACCTCCTAGTCTGTAGTAACAGTAACAAAGATCTCGCTCATCAGTGTTGGGTTTTTGTTTTATTAATTTAGTACATATCAAATCTCCTTTTGATACAATCAGATTTAGACATTTACAATATTCAGCACAGTTCTTCCTGTATCATCTTCCTCATTACAATACATATTGGTCAATAGTGGTTCATTGCAAGTCCCAATGATATGTAGGTCTTCAATTACAGCTAAAATATAGTGTTTCCACTGAGCATTCATGACAAGGAAACCATATAAGTGATGTAACCTTTTTGGTAATGTGCCACCCTGGGGGCCACCTCACCCCAACCCAAATAGGGCCATTTAGACTTTTCCAGGTGTATCAGTTACTGTTACCTAATTCCTCATCAGTTTATGGATATTGTGGCAGAGATCTGAAATACTTACAAATGATTCCAAGAAGACAGACGCTCCCTGGAAGAGATGGAAGAGGCGATATTACTGTCTGAAGGCATCACATTTACTAGTGTTAGATGAACAACACAGCTGTGTGAATAAGTCCCTTGTGTTGTCCTTGTTTATAATGGACTGGACAAGAAGTCACAGTAATGAAACTGCAATGCTACTGCGAGAGAAGCTCAGCTATGGTATAACCTGATATATCACAGAGCTCAGCTTCTCTCCTGTATCATATAACCCTATATATCACAGAGCTCAGCTTCTCTCCCTCTATCATATAACCCTATGTATCACAAAGCTCAACTTCTCTCCTCTATCATGTAACCTTATATATCACAGAGCTCAGCTTCTCTCCGCTATCATATAACCCTATATATCACAGAGCTCAGCTTCTCTCCCTCTATCATATAAGCCTATATATCACAAAGCTCAGCTTCTCTCCCCTATCATATAACCCTATATATCACAGAGCTCAGCTTCTCTCCGCTATCATATAACCCTATATATCACAGAGCTCAGCTTCTCTCCGCTATCATATAACCCTATATATCACAGAGCTCAGCTTCTCTCCTGTATCATATAACCCTATATATCACAGAGCTCAGCTTCTCTCCTCTATCATATAAGCCTATATATCACAGAGCTCAGCTTCTCTCCTGTATCATATAACCCTATATATCACAGAGCTCAGCTTCTCTCCTCTATCATATAAGCCTATATATATAACAAAGCTCAGCTTCTCTCCGCTATCATATAACCCTATATATCACAGAGCTCAGCTTCTCTCCTCTATCATATAAGCCTATATATCACAGAGCTCAGCTTCTCTCCTCCATCATATAACCCTATATATCACAGAGCTCAGCTTCTCTCTGCTATCATATAACCCTATATATCACACAGCTCAGCTTCTCTCCAATCATATAACCCTATATATCACACAGCTCAGCTTCTCTCCAATCATATAACCCTATATATCACACAGCTCATCAGCTTCTCCTCCCTTATTGTACTCTCCTGTCCAAAAGGGCAGCAGAAGTCGCCTACATTTAAATTAAGGTGCTATGAGCACCTCCCCTTTTTCCTGTATACTCTTACAGCGGATGACATGAAGGTAGCATGCTTAGTAGTAGGCCTTAATACTGGTGTGTGTGAAAATGACACCAGTTTGTCTCTAGGTCTTAGACCTGATATTAAAGGATGGCAGCAGAGACAGAGGCCATCATTACCCAGGACTGCAGGGATAACCATTAGTGCCACTACTTGTATTTAATGTTCTTGAGCCTCAATTACCGTATTTTTCGGACTATAAGACGCACCCAGGTTTTAGAGGAAGAAAATAGGGAAAAAAAATTTTGAAGCAAAAACTGGTAAAATATTTAATATATGGGAGTTGTAGTTTTGCAACAGCTGCAAGGCTACATTGACAGGTGACCCTGCAGCTGTACGGGGATGCATAGTGTTTTTTTTGCGGGTCCAGAAGTACTTTTTAGTTATACCATTTTGGGGAATATCTATTGCTTAGATCACCTTTTATTGAAAAAAAAAAACCCGGTGGTTTATGATATATGATTTTCTACTTTTATATATATATTCTAGGGAGAGGAGGTGATTTAGAACTTTTATTTATTTCATATTTTTATTATATATTTTTAAAGCTTTTTTTTTTTTTTTTTTTTACTAGCCGCAATACTAATACAGCAGTGACAGGCCCGGGAGCCTCATTAGGCTCCCGGCTGTCACCCGAACAGGTCGGCTCCTGCGATATCGCCGCGCAGGAGCCGGCCTGCATCTTTACAGGTACGGGGCCGGTGGGGACCGGCCCCGGGGGAGAAGGGGCCGCTGATACTGACCCGGCATCCACTGTACTAGAGAGGCGGATGCCGGGGAGGGATAGACGCCGGGGCCTGAGACATCGCTGCCCTGCTCTGCATGAAGCCAGCGGCGGGGGGGACGGAGGAGCGGAATAGCATCGCCCCTGCTGCTGGCTTCATGCAGGGCAGGGCAGCGATGTCTCAGGCCCCGGCACCTGTAATGGCGTCTATCACTTGCTGGCTTCCGCCTCTCTATTAGAGCGGGTGCCAGGCGCCACATTCGGCCTATAAGATGCACCCTTCTTTTCCCCCCAAATTTGGGGGGAAAAAAGTGCGTCTTATAGTCCGAAAAATACGGTACTTGGTCGTGTCTCTACATAAGCAGTTATTGTCCAGCCACATAATAAGCAGCAGCAACGTCATCGGTCCATCTAATGTCTCTATCAAGTGACTTCTCTAAACCTTCAGTCATGCTTTTTTATTTTCTACTTTCCTGATTGGAAAAAAAAAAAAAAAAAGTAAGCCCTACATGATGGTCAATAGAAATGGACACAGATGGGGGATGAGGGGAGGCTCCATCTGCATCTGTCATGTAATGTCTAGATGACAGCAATGGTGTGAACATACTCGAATGCGAAACTCGCATACAGTGACTGATTCTATTGCCCAATTCATTGACTACCTGTTGTACTGTACAGTCTGTATTATAGCCAAATCCTCTGTCCTGGCCATAATCTGAACTAACCATTAAGGTTGGGTTCACAAGGGGTTTTTTTTGGACCGGATTTTGAGGCAGAGGCCACCTCAGAATCTGGTCCAAAAAATGGCCAGTTGCGGTGCTCTGCTCCGCTTTGGATTAGGCCCAAATAACTGGGCCTGGTTGGGAGGGAGTGTTCGTAGCGGAATCCACGGCAAGAAAGGGCAGGTCGCTTTTCTTTTCCGCGAGCAGCACAAAACTGATAGCAGAAAAAAGTGAACGAGTCCCATTGAAGTCAATGGGAGGAGTTTTTTTGAGCCAAATTTTGACACGGATTCCACATCAAAATCCAGCCCAAAAATCCCTGTGTGAACCCAGCCTAAACGTGTCTGGGACTGGATCTGAAGCTGTAATACAGACCTCATATTACAGTCACATTCTGACAGTCTGAATGAGCTCTTACAGAGTGTTCTCTAGGTGTTTCTGGTTATGTCCATAGGTTTAGTTGAACAGAACTGTCTACATCTTCTCATGGATTTATTACAGTACACATGTTCTTATAGAGCCGAGGTTCCTAATCTGAGGTATACAGCTGCAGTTTACCTACCTCCCCCCTTTCACAATGCATGTACAGGGCAGGGGGGCAGCAGAATGAACTTTTACCTGACCAATATCTTATATGTATAGCAAAATGTTTCCTGCACTGTGAGAAAAACATGAACTGAAGAAAATGTGTGTTATCTCTGAATCCATATAAATTGGAGTCCTCCTTTCTGCCCATATACAAGTCAACCTACTCAATATGCAGAATATTGGCCCATGCTGAGCACATAGTATGGGCTGCTGTTATATATCCACACTGACTGATGTATATTGTTCCTCCTATTACATTAAACCATCTAGGATGACTAATAAGCCTGAATACTGTAAGCTAATAGTAATAGCTGGTCAGTGCTGTATCCAGCTTTAGCTATTAAAGTCATGTCCGTACATATAACACAACGGCTAGTTGTCGGATATCTTTCTTACCGGTGGTCCAGGCTTCCCACGTGGACCAGGAGGGCCCTACAAAGAGAGAAAATTATTACAAACCACAAGAATAATGGGCTGGCCATCACATGAATGGCTGCAGCATGTATTACAGGAGCCTGGGTGAGCCCCAAAGTCCCCTCTGCTACATGATAAACATCTTATTAAGTCTGGTGTTTCATCCTCTGGGTGCTGGAGTGAAGATGCTCCTAATCCATCTCCTGCACCCCCACAATAGATAGCAGCTAGAGTAGATTTGGGTCCACCCCTGATCTGCCCACTCTTCAGAAAAGTGCTGTGCAGGAGGCAAATGTGCCAAAAGTTGCAAATTTGTATGCAAAAATGGCCATGTACAAAAATTTGCAACTTCTATCATGCATTTTACTCCAGAAAGTAACCTATGTAATGTATGATAAATGATGTCAGGAGAAGTTACACCTCGGAGTGTAGTAATATATTCCTACCCTGTCTTACACATTCTTATAACTGGACTTACCCGAGGTCCAGGTAATCCCTGAGAAATATGAGAGAGAAAGATAATATTAATAAACTGTATGTAAAAACCAGACATTATGTCTGCCTGCGGCTTTATGAGGCGACCTGCAGACTACAAATACAATGTACTTACTGTATCCCCTTGTGTTCCTTTGTCTCCTATAGGACCCTAATAGAAAAGAAGAGTGATGAGTGGCCACTGTAGTGGGGGACACGGCATCTGTCACTTTCAGGTGATACTCACAGAAGCAGAAATTACACACTCATACACCTCTCATCAGAGGACCACGCAGAAGAAACCAGTCAGGTTTGTCTGTTTGGGGTTATTTTTACTTTTTGAAGCAAGATATTTCCAGCTGAAAGCAGCAACTAATGTATACAAGGTCCAGACACAGAAAACACAGCACAGACCGGTTTTATTCTGCAGGCTGGGTTAATGTGCGGGGTTACATTATTGTAAGGACAGACGCCGTTCTACAACAGCAATTATAATATGTCGCCCACATCATATGATTAGCTCGGGGCACACATAATATTCCCACGGCCCAGATGCAGGGAAGCGGCTACTTTACATAGAACAAATATAGTACATTTACTACTCAGTTCTATTCTCCGTCTTGCATCTAGGTGTGGACATCGCTATATCTGGTCATACACTTTACATGCTGATTTTGACAGGATTGGTCGACCATGTAATATATACTAGGCCCTCCTGACTCTTCTTGATTCTTTTATTCTTTGGGGTTATTAAGTTGTTGTCAGACTTTCTCCACTTCCCCATTTCAGTGCACATGTATTGCTTGGCCGAGTTGGGTATGGAGGAATCGGGCCAGATGGCTGTCTTAATTAAATGGCCGGCTTTTGTTTGAGCCAATGTTTTTGCATGTCCTATTGCCAGCACCAGGATATGAACCCAACCGCCCAGATAGGTAGATTAGGATCCCCTGAATCCAACAGTTTTCCCCCATGTGAATTGCTTCCTCTGTTGCCAAGATATTGCTGTTTCTGTCGATCTGCAAATGAGCTCTTTGGAGCAATAAGGGCAATGCCGCTTACATCTTTGGAGCAATGAGGGCATTCTCATTACTCCAAAGATCTTCTTAGTATACTTTTAATTGATATGGTGACTTATAGTGTAACATTCTCAATCTGAGCAGAAACATGCCTGCTAAATCTGAATGAAAAATCTTACTTACTGTGTTTCCAGGAGGCCCAACAATGCCCACTGGTCCAATGACTCCTACATTTCCCTAGAGTAAAAAAAAAAAAAAAAAAAAATCACAAAAGTGGGGCTGGTAATGTTAGACTGAAGCTGTGAAAAATTATGGCTGATCTGTAGATGCATAAATGTATGAAGATATTACACTGAAGCTAGACAGACCTCTAAAAAAAGCATTCTCATAACCACCATAGCGGATATATATATATATATATATATATATGTAATCTTACAGTAGTTGTACTTATTTCTTCTCTGCAATGTAAAAATTCCTTGATTAATCTGTGGAAGAAGTCTCAAGCCTTGATGGAGGTCTCGTACACAACCATATTATGGCTCTATTTTACACATCATAGCTCTGTATGTATGCACAGCAGTATCAGGATGCTGAGCCCTTAAAGGAGTTGTCCAGGACCAAAAGAGGCCCACAAGATAGGCCAGCAGTATCCAATTGGTGGCAGTCCAAAACAATCAGCTAAACTGACTGTCTCCAGGCCCTAGAAGCCACTTCACAGGACACGGCTCTGTAAGCACTTCTGCTCCATGTAAGTAATAGGCAGAGCTTGTCCACTGTATAGTGCAGGGGTAGGGAAAGTACGGCTCTCCAGCTGTTGCAAAACTACAACTCCCAGCATGCATACTGGCACTGCTGTTCTGGGAACTCCCATGGAAGTGAATGGAGCATGATGGGAGTTATAGTTTCACAGCAGCTGGAGAGCCGAAGGTTCCCTATTCCTGGTATAGTGGTTACTGCAGCTCTCTGCCCATTACATCAGTAGGAGAGCTGTTTCCAGCCCTCAGAGACAGATGGATCAGCTGACTAAAAGAGTGAAGTATAAGCACGTCCTATGTATTGCCCATTCCTTTTCTAGTGATTCTTGGCTATGGCTCAAAAAACTGCAGCAAAATCTGCAACACAAAAAGCTGCGTTACTGCAATGCGAGGGCTCAGCCTAAGGGTCATTTACATAGACTGACAATTGGCGGTAAAATGGCTCAATCACTGGTTGATGTAAAAGGCCCTGTGATCAGCCGGCTACTTCTGTATGCTTTATGCTTCCTGTATTCTGACAATTGTCAGCAGCACATCTTCCCCTATAAATAGGAGTGGGCTGCTGACAATGGTGCGAAGAATATGTGGACCAAACTGTTGTATGGAAGGGAGTACAACTTACCATTAGACCTGGAGGTCCTTTAGGTCCTTGAATGCCCTTATAGCCAATGTCACCGGGAGGTCCCTGCAGAGATTAGCATAATAACCAATACATGATGTCCAGTAGCCACATAATGAGGGACTGCCCATTATTACATGATCAGCCAACCCATGCCCACAACCACACAACACACCACAAGGTGCTGTCATTGGGAAACCTCCATGTTTACCTCTCCCTCATTACAAGAGTCTGATTCATTTCACTAACACCCAGCTATGTAGTAGAGTCTATGTGCTGGGGTGAGGATCACAAAAGTTTTCACACTACAGAATAGGTACCTTTGGTCCAAATAGGCCTGCCATGCCAGGAAATCCAGTCTCCCCAGGGTCACCCTAAAATAGAAAGGATCACGGCATTATAGGTGGTCTGTGAAAATGCAGCTCCTCTCCTACTCCTACATGCACACTTGGCCAAATCTAGTATGAAATAAATGGGGAAAGTCTAAGTATATAACTGTCAGCTGAACACAGATTCTAAGGTGTAATAGCCACTTTAAAGATGATCAGAGGGGTTCCAACACCCAGTGTCCCCACAATCCCATATTGATGAACTAGCTTTTTTGGGCATGCTGTGAACTCTCATGCCCTCTACATTTCATATGTGGAAGATTTAACTGCTGTGGATCTCACTTTACAAAAACATATCGCTGTGTGATTTAATACAAGCGCATCAGTGTGAGTTATTGCCATGGAGCCATGTTTATTTTTCTCACTTTTTTAGCATATTTTATTGTAATTATGAAAAAAAATCAATAGTCATGGCAAATGCTACATGTGACCCCGGCCCACACATACAGTATGATTGATAAGAGAAGAATGTGAGCGGTGACCTCAGTAGCGGACAGACGGCATCACATTTCTTTTACATTTATTTTAACTATTATATTGCCATTTAGCAGCAGCATGGCCGACCTTTGTCCATTACTCACTGGCTGGCCTTTTGTCCCTGGCTCTCCTTTAGCTCCAGGAAGTCCCATGCCGCCCTCCATGCCACGTTTACCTGGGACTCCCACCTGACCAGGCAATCCTCTTTCTCCCTAGAAAAAAAACATAAAAAGAATAAATATGGAGTTTTACACAAATGCCACAAATTATTATTTTTTTTGCAAATTTCACGTGCAATTGTTCTAGATTTGCCACACTCTGCAAAATCTGCTGCATAAATTGACATGCTGCTGAATTTTATGCATTTTTTATGTAAAGGTAGTGAATTTTCTACCCGTAGTTTTGTGTGAAAGTGCCCTAAAGCTTTAGAGATGTTTTTTTTCCTTCTGCAGGGTAAGATATGTTGGTAATGTTGTAAGGTTCATGTGAGCACAAGTATCAGGAACCAGTCCTAAGTGCCTCATGTGCTCCATCATGTGTGCATAGACATTACCTGAGCTGTGTGCAGGACGTGCCAGTTATTATTAGCCCCAGCTCAGTCAGATGTCAGGAGGCTGCACAACACATGGAGATATCTGTAGTGGTGGGCAAGTCCTGGTTACTATCTCTGACCCAGCTGTCTGTAGGTCTGCATGTGCACAAGTCTGTATCTTGTATGGATACACAACATAATACACTACACACAATACAATAGGGATTTCCACCAAGATGAAAGAACAACCAAAATGGCTCAGACTATAAAAATATGAGCACTTTGTTTCAGTCAACTAATGTCCCCAGCTCTCATTTGTTGCCATCTGTAAATCTTCCATGTTATCTATGCATTTCTTTGGGTTCTAGTCACAAGACTGTGGGGCAAAATGGACGTGATAAACTGACAACACAATCCATCTTTTCCACTTGCATCTTATATTTGTCTGAGAATAGTTTTCACAGTTCATTGATCGACTTATGAAGGATACATCATGGTCTATAGAGGGAGCCATGAAAATGCACAAAGTTACATCTTCTATATTTTGTTGGCCTGTTAGCCACATCGAAATCATTAGTGTGGCTGCACCAGCGGAGGGCGCTCTTCATGCGGAGACAGTGCCTTCTCATGGATTAGGTGCAAATTGATGGCAGCCCTGGGATGCCACACATTGTGGTGTCATTTATGTTACGGTACTTTTGTGGAATAAACAACAAAGAATATGGTGTTGGCACTGGCCAGCAAGTGGTGTCAAGTTGTGACTATTTTATGGCACAAAAGTGTTGTTGGGGATTTAAAAAATAGCAATTTTCTATCCATAGACAGGTCTACAAGTGCTGCATTCCCCTCTATAGGATCTGTGGCATGGTGTAGACATGAATGGAGCGGTGACCACACCTGTATACTACTGCTCCATTCACAAAGGTCATCATTCTCGTTATTGCTTGAGAGCCCCAAAGGTCGCACCCCCAGCTATCAGACACATATCCATATCTGTTCTGCAGATTTCCGTTTTGTGCACAAAACAGGGGCAGGAGACCGAAACCTGCCGGCAGCTTTCAATCCCATTAATTTGAATGGGTTCGAAAAGTCTCCGGCAGTGTGCGCCGATGAGCGTTTTATGCGCTCCACGGCGAAACCGTTTTTTTTAAAACCGGACACAAAGTCGGACATGCAGCACTCTGTGTCCAGTTTAAAAAAAAACAAAACTTTCGCTGCGGAGAGCATAAAATGCTCACCGGCGCACACGGCCAATCTCGGCATGACAGGTTTCCGTCTTCTGCATGCACGGAGTTCAGGCGCTGGTGTGAACGTGAGGCATTTCATTCAGCCAAGCAGTCCCCTGCTCCGAACCCTGAGTGACTGCAGTCTACAGATGGGTCTCTGGTCTAACGTTCTGAACTAATTAGCATACTTTTTCTTCCCATGGAGCAATGCTTGTAAATAAGGCTTCAATGTAAACTAGCACTCCGCTGAACCTTATGATGTAACAAAGACAACTGGGAAGATTTCAGTCAAAAGGTTAAGAAGTGATAAGTCTCAGCAGCTGATAACCACTTGCTTTTTTCACCCAGAGTAAACTTTAATCACAGAGCTAATGTTCTGAGCTCCCTCTATTGGCCAATTTGTAGAATTACATACAGCGCATATGTCCTGTAGTCTTCTTTTTTTTTTTTTTCCCCAGTGGTGTTGATTCGTGCAGCAAACTGGTATTTAGATGTAGAACTTCAGTCTCATACACACTGCCGATGGTGCACCCCAAGGATCTTTCAAAGGGGAGCGTTATGCTCCTTTCTGGGATTTATAGAGCAAGTCTTATCCTGCTCCATGAAAACAGATTGAAACGGAACGGAAAGCGATGGAGGACGAAAGAATGCAAAGTGCATTCTGTTATATATATGTATAAGCATCTGCCCGCGACTTCGTCTGCGGGTTGGCGGTGGCGTGGAACCGCGTACAGGTGTTGTATTGGTGGAGAAGATGCGCCGTGGGCCAAGGCGGACCCCCTCCCCTTGCATTTACCGTGACCCCCCCTCCTCCTGCGACCCCCCCCCCCCCACTCTGCGGCGGCCCCCAAAACCTCCTCTGGGCCCTCCTCCCGCGGCCTATCCTACATCCACACCCCTGCGCTCCCGCGGAAAGCCTACTGCCCTGCCCTCTGTGCCCCGCGGGACTGGGCACTCTCCTTGTACCCCCCGAAACGCGGTCCTGCGCAGCAGCCTCTTGCGTGCACCCTAAGCCCCCAAATGTCTTGCCTTTTGGCCCAGCGCCCAAAATTGTACAGTCCTGCGGCGCTGGCCAGGCCCCCTGCACACCTTGACTGTGGCCCCAGGGTTGGGCCGCCGTAGCTGCACCCTACAATCTGGCGGGGTACTTACCCAGCTGGCACAGCCAAGACCCGTGGCGCCCTGGCCCCCTGCACACCCTGGCCACGGACACTCGTTTGGGAAGCCGTACCTGCGCTCTGGAGGCAGCCGGGGTACTTACCCAGCTGCCACAGCCAAGTGCTGTTCTCTACTCCGACGAGTTTAGCTGCGTGTCCTGTTCGTTGCGTGAGCTGCCGATGGCCTCGTCGGGCCCCACAGAGGCAGGCGGCGGCGCTGCTAACATCCGCCATGTTGGCTGGCTCGCACATCGGAACCCCCTCAGACTGGCGCGGATGTATCGGACCGCGACGCTTCTGCACTGGCCCGCCCCCAGGCTGCTGCACACCAATCGGATCCCGCTGACAGACCTGTGATGACGGCATCCAGGTCCTGCAGCAGAGCAGGGGCTCTGTTTCACCGGTCACGGTGGGCCTGTCGGCGGAGTGCGCGGCTTGCCATGTAGCCTATGTTTCCTTCCTGACGCTGGGTTCACACCTGCGTTCAGGGTCTCCGTACTATGGTTTCCGTCTTCTGCATGGCAGAAGACGGAAACCATAGACCGGGTCCGGCCGTGCGCGGCGGTGAGCGTTTTAGGCTCTCCGCCGCGAAACCGGATTTTTTTTATCCGGACACAGAGTACTGCATGTCCGACTCTGTGTCCGGATTATAAAACCCGGTTTCGCGGCGGAGAGCGCAAAACGCTCACTGCCGCGCACGGCCGGACAGCTTTCTCACCCATTCAAATGAATGGGTGAGAAAGTCTCCTGCAGGCTTCCGTCTCCTGCATCTGTTTTATGCAGGAAACGGAAACCTGCAATAAGGACCGAACAACGCAGATGTGAACGAGCCCTGACAAATATCTCGGTATGTGCAAAATCTGAGCCCAATCCTTTAGTAAAATAAAAAAAATAAAATAATAATAATAATAAATAAATAAATAAAAATAAATTTAGTATTAGTATAGTATAGTAAGTATAGGAGAGGAGATTTATATTATTAGTAGGAGACACAGTGATACATCTCTATTATATTATTTATATTTTCTTTTTAAGACAAACTACAAAAAACCAAAAAATATTAAAAAGACAACTAAATGTGCCCATCCTCCCTCTGTTATACATCTATTCTATTGATTTCCAGGCTATACCAGGCTATAACTTTATAGATATTTTGCTTCCGGGTCATTCCATATCAAGTGATCCAAATAGGAATATTTTTTTTACCTGACGTCTTTAGATTTTTTTTTATTTTTTATGAAGTACAACTTTAAGTTAATTACAAATAAAAAGTTTTGAATTTTTTTCTTCATCAGTTAATTTTTTATAGACTTTTAAAGTTTTGAAAAAGTGTGAATTTTGGCCTGGTATGGCTTTACATTTTTTAACATATCTTGGGCTAGAATTAAGATAAATAGGTGGGAGAGGCATCATTTTTCTCAGAACGGTACCGGCTTTCATTTGATATGTCACAAGACGATGTTTCTTTATATTTTGTTTTGGAGAAATCAAATTCAAAATTCTGATGCGCAATTGTGAAAAAAAACGTATGTCTTAAAATTGTGAAAAAATGCATTTGTGTTACTTGTGTTCTTGGTTATATTTGTACAGGTTTTCAACTTGGGACCAAATTGGGAGCAATTTTTTTTAATTTTTTTTTTTAAGCCTTGAATCATCTGATTTTATGTTTGTGTGAGCTTCTTCCTTTTCAAATTACAATTTGCTGAATTCAACATTTATATGCAAGAATAAAAAAAACATAAACAAATACTGTAAGTGCCAGAATAAATACATCTTATCATCATAACACAACTTGTCCAGCATTTTCAACCTGAATGCATTGAACAAACCGAAAGAAAAAAGCTGCTCATATCCTAAAGTGGGATTTTCTAAATAGTCTCATCCTAATTATATGTTAACAAGAGTACAAGAACCAATATTTGTAACACATATTTCTACATGTAACAATTGTTTTTTATTATATCACTAAACATGTAATTTATTAAGAAAAATAGTCCAGTAGATAAATCCTCATTCTATAAAATATGAACTAATCAAACAATTAATAGGACATTTTTAAACTACTGGCCTTTTATCATCAATTTGTCCTTTCTAGTGAGTGAAATGTAATCTTGTCCTTCCATACTACCTAGTAATTGTACATTAGCATCATGTCCTCAGTCATTCCTTACATCAGTGACTGCATCAACATATACTGAGCAATGCAATATGAGAACATAACATGACTTCTGTATTAATTACTCTACTCTACCTTTAATAATAAGGGACATGCATCAAACATGAAGATTGGAACCTCCCTTCTTGTGGTTATCTGAGGTGAACTACAATAAGTGTCCTACCAGAAACACACCTCTGAGAGATGGTCCCACTCTAGTGTCAGATTACAGGACCTGTATACTGCTAGTCTGACACTAGGTAACATTACAATTTTGTGAGGTGGCTCATTCTCTGTACATATCTCACATATAGACCCCACACTTTTAGACCACAGGCTGAACAGATCTGAATTCAAGATTTTCGGAATGACACTGTAATAGTTATATTTTAAAATATTATTCCATCGCGATCCCAACTTGAATTTTGGTACAGATGTGGCTAAGGGCATAGCAGGCCCATGTGCATTTTTTTTAAAAATTTTTAAATGAAACGTTTTTTTCAGAAATGTGTTTTAAAATTTTGCGTTTGTGTTCACATGGGTAAAATATTAACAAAGATACTCTTGTGACATATTTGGTGAAAGCCTGTATAGTTCTGAGTAGAATGGCGTTTTTTTTGTTTCTCTATCTTTTTTCTAGCCTAAGTTATGAGGAGAAATGTAAAGGCAGGCAACACAGAAATTCACACTTTTTCTGAACTTTGAAAATCAATTAAAAATCAAAAAAAATTTATAGAATTTTTTTTTTCTTCACATTTTGCATTCTCTGACACACTATTACCAAATAACAAAATCTCAAAAGAATTAAAAATATAGAGGGAAAAAATCATTCACTTGACACGGAATGACCCTTCCATGAACCTTATCTAGGGCCTCTATTCCCATCCAGTAACAGGCTATATGCATCTATTATTGAAAATCTGACACCACATTCACAAGCCGCCCATACACACGACAATGATCATCTACAATGTGTCCAATCAATTGCTGATGGGATCAAATGTGGGCGTTGAGGTCAGGACAGACACCTCTCCTAGAACACAGAATTAAGGCGACTTTCACAATGGTTTAGTTCGGGATAGGGTTAAGGGGATATTGTCACTCCTTGGGGAGAGACCACCATATAGGTGTGTGGAGACTTATTAAGCCTTTAGCACTCCACTTCGCAAGGGACCATGGGAAGAATATGCAAATCTGTCTTCCACGATGTAATTAGGAAGTCAGCTGCTGCCTCAGTGTTGCAAACCAACTGATCGTTATGGATAGTTATGGAACACCTTTAGGTTTTTTTCAGCCCAACAAATCTACCATCTGTCGAAGATTTCCATTCTGGGAACGTTGTGTAAACCAGTCTTAATGAATTCCCTACAAAGTTTTTGCATTCCTTTTTCTTCTTGGAAAAGACCATAATAAAATGCTTGTGAGCTATTAAAAACATTTAAAGAAAAAAATAGTGCGAAATCAGCCATACTCTATCATATAACCGTATATGATGGAGGAGAGAAGCCAAGCTCTGATTTATAACCCTATATGTTGCAGAGCTCAGATTCTCTCCCTCTATCATATAATCCTATATATATTTCAGAGCTTAGCTTCTCTCCTGTCATATAACCATATACACAGTGAAGGAAATAAGTATTTTATCCGTTGCTGATTTTGTAAGTTTGCCCACTGACAAAGACATGTCTAATTATAAGGGTAGGTTAATTTTAACATATCAAAAATAAAATCCAGAAAATCACATTGTATAAATGTATTTGCATTTCATATAGAGAAATAAGTATTTGAGCCCTCTGGCAAAGGGATCCTATCATTCACACACTATTTTTTTTTTAAGGTACCATGTCGGAATAGCTTTAAGAAAGGCTATTCGTCTCCTACCTTTCATTGTGTTCTCCGTTCCGCCGTTCGCCTACAATCCCGGTTCTTGTCGGTATGCAAATTAGCTCTGTTGCAGCACTGGGGGCGTCCCCAATGCTGCCAGAGAATTCTCTCCAGCGCCACCTCCATCTTCGTCAGGAGCGTCCTCTTCAGCCTGTTCTTCCGGTGGTGGCTTGTAACTTCTAGGCCTCGAGCAGAGCAAACTGTGCATGTCCACAGGCCATAAGAAAATGGCCGCTTACAATACTGTGGCCTGTGGCCATGCGCAGTCTGCTCTGCCCAAGACCTAGAAGTTACAAGCCACCGCAGGAAGAACAGGCTGAAGAGAACGCTCCTGACGAAGATGGAAGCGGCGCTGGAGAGAGTTCTCTGGCAGCACTGGGGATGCCCCCAGTGCTGTTTGAGCACTGGAGCCCGCCCCCAGTGCTGCGAGAGAGCTAATTTGCATATCAACAAGAACTGGGATTGTAGGCGAATGGCGGCACGGAGAAGACAACGAAAGGTAGGAGACGAATAGCCTTTCTTAAGGCTATTCCGACGTGGTACCTAGAAAAAATAGTGTGTGAATGATAGGATCCCTTTAATACTTGTTGGCAAAACCCTTGTTGGTGCGCACAGCAGTCAGACGTTTTTTGTAGTTGATGAGGTTTGCACACATGTCAGGAGGAATTTTGGGCCACTCCTCTTTGCAGATCATCTCTAAATCATTAAGATTTTGAGGCTGTCACTTGGCAACTCGGAGCTTCAGTTCCCTCCATAAGTTTTCTATGAAATTAAGGTCTGGAGACTGGCTAGGCCACTCCATGACCTTAATGTGCTTCTTTTTGAGCCCCTCCTTTCTTGTCTTGGCTGTATGTTTTGGGTCCTTGTCCTGCTGGAAGACCCAGCCACGACCCATTTTTATGTCCTGGCGGAGAGAAGGAGGTTGCCGCTTAGGATTTTATGGCATATGGTTCCATCCATTCTCTCAGTGAAGTAGTTCTGTGCCCTTAGCAGAGAAACACTTCCAAAACATAATGTTTCCACCTCCATGTCTGGCAGTGGGGAAGGTGTTCTTTGGGTCATAGGCAGCATTTCTCTTCCTCCAAACACGGCGAGTTGAGGTAATGCCGAAGAGCTCAATTTTTGTCTCATCTGACCAGTCTGGATGATTCTGTGAGTGATTTGGAGAAGGTGCCGTGGTCAGATGAGACAAAAATTGAGCTTTTTGGCCTTAACTCAGCTCGCCAATTATCCTGTTGATCTGTGACTGAGACCAAGCTTTCTGACACTGGCCAGCACATCTCTCTAGAAACCCTTGATAGTCTTGAGATTTCATTGTACCCTGCTCAGATTCAAGACACCCTGTACCAGATGCAGCAAAGCAGTCCCAGAACATAACAGGGCCTCCTCCATGTCTCATAGTAGGGACAGTGTTCTTTTCAAGATATGCTTCATTTTTCCGTCTGTGAACATAGAGCTAATGTGCTTTGCTAAAAGTACGATTTTTGTCTCATCTGTTCATAGGACATTCTCCCAGAAGCTTTGTGACTTGTCAGCATGTAGTTTGGCAAAGTCCACTTTGTCAGATTCAAGTTTTTTCATTAAATGAGGGGTACCAAAAATTTTGTCCGCGTGTGTATATATATCATGGAGCTCAGCTTCTTTTCTCAGCTCCAGGGCTGTAAAGTTGGGAGTCGGTCAAAAGTTAGTGCCTTGAAGGTTATTTGCTTGGTCAAAAGTTTGCGACTCAGACATCAAAATAAATACACTAATTTATATAATTATTAATATTTTGTAATTAGATTTATAGTTTATTTACTTTTTTAGGAATTCAATTACTAGTTTTTTTCCCCCCTAAATTAGAGGAACTATTGCTTCTGTTTGACCATGGTTGAGGCTAGAATGGAGTAGGGTACATTGGTGTGTTGTGAATCCAGTAGGTGGCGCTGCCTCAGCTTCAGGCAGGTTAGCTGTGACGAGCTGGTAGACTAAGCCTGCTATACCATACCTGCTCCATTCTAGCATCTACCGCCAGTCGTTTATAAAGGAGTCTGAGACGGTGATTTGGCCTACCAATTTCACAGTCCTGTCTTCTCCAAATCACCTGCCAGGGCACTTTAAAGGGGTTGTCTCCACAGAATAAGGGATCTCTGGCACTCTGGCCATGGAACCGCACTGCTGCATTCACGTGATCTTTTGGGCCCTCATAGTTGAGATTTCCGGGGGTCCCACGGGGTTGGACCACCAACTATTATAGGTTTGCTTTAAGAAAGCATAAGCAATATGAGCCTACAACAATGCAATACTGTAGAGTACAGCACCTGCCCAAAATAGGAGTGCTCGAGCCACATACTCAGATGAGCTCTCCCCCTTATAAAATGAAGAATCTTCATTTTTATTAGCAGTTGAATTTTTTATTTTGCATTTCTGGATGAAGTGAATAAAAACACTGAAATGAAAGAAATCTGCAACTATTTATCTGTGGCCAGAGCTGACATTCCCAAGCTCCAAGCAGCTGTGCATACACCTCCGGCCAGAAGAGATCCCACAGGGAGAATGCGGCACTCATGAGGAGACATCTGCTGAATGTGCACAAACTGCAGCACAATATGGAAAGGTTTATTCTTTCTCCAAGGGGGTAACACATATCCGAACTGTACATTGTTGTAAAACAATAGCAGTCACTATGAAAGGCCATTTCCAGCTTTTATGGATCTTAACCACTAGAGGGCAGCAGATAATAATGTAAGTTATGACTGGGTCATCCAGTTTAGATTCTTTTGGCATAGTGTAATACCATAGGATTCAGATGAATCAAATGAAGGTCTGGTGTTGTGTGGGTCACATGACCTGTGAGGACCAGGCTAAGTGCAGACTAAAGCCCAGAGGAGCTGATAATGGCTGCTTTACACTTTAACATGAGTCAGATTTGCTCCACCTGGACAAGGCGGACAGACATAATACTGGATCCTTAACTCTGCTCATCCGGACTGGGGACAAATAACATAAAACATCTCATGTAATGCGTCTCGGCAGAGATAGCGGACATAAGCTCAGTAAAACAACCTGATACATGATGATAGCACATTTATAACTACACTCTCCCTAAACTACATGCAGGATGCAACAGTAATGGGTGTATGGGGTGAGGCACAGTATATTAGATATTGTTGGTATGTACAAATAGCCAGACTAGCTAACCGGAAGAAAAGAACCCAATGTATATTACAGAAATATACTAGAAATCCCATCACTGGAGCTTCAGTCTGTACTCCATCCTAATACCATTTTCCAGCTTCTATCTGTTGCCGCTGAACTCCAGGCTAACCCTGGACAGTCAGTTACATCAGGGTTTTGTCATGGCGCTCTCTGGTTCTATGTAATAACCGGGATACTACCATTCAACCAATAACTGAAAATCTAATATGATGTATGCAGCTCTAACAAACTGTAATATGGCTCCAAACTGACAATGTTATAGGGAATCTGTCATCAGGGTCAGGCTGCCCCAACTGCCAGCAGTGTGAAATCACGACAGGGTCTGTCATGACAGACAGCTATGTTTTAGCTGCAGCTTAGTGGATAAGTCCAGGCATGGGGATAGGAGACTGCTGTGCTGCTTCTTCCCACCACACTTGACTGACAGATCTCTCCATATATGCAAAAAGGGAAGGAATTATCAATCAAACCAAGCAGGGGCACAATAAACCGCATAATGGACTCTACTGACCTGACCTGACTCCTAAAGTAACATTGGGCACATGGAACACCCACCCAAATACTGTACAATTCACTAGAAAAGATGATGTAACAATACACAGACATTACCCTGAGTCCAAATGGTCCCTGAGCCCCAGGTAATCCTGGCACACCAGTGTTTCCACGTTTTCCAGACATGCCGGTAGATCCGATCTCTCCATCATCTCCTTGTTCTCCCTAGGAAGGAAAACAAATATTAATGGATCATCTTTCATCTCATGGATTATAGAAGCTTTATACATCTAAAGGACACTTACTTTGAGTCCAGCAGTGCCATCTTTCCCTGGAATTCCGTCTGGTCCTGGGGGACCCTCTTGGCCTTGTCTTCCTACCACTCCCCGGGGTCCAGCCATCCCTACTGCTCCCTAAAAACAAGTTAATACAGACCTATAAGCAAGCTGGAACACAAAGTCACAACATTTGGTCTCTGCTTGTAACATTGACTTCCTTTCACGAATTTCTGACTCCATCCATGAACAACTAGTTTTTGACTAGGGCTACACAACCACTTTTGGCCATACAACAATAAGATTGCAAATGTCATGCTGCCAATTGTAACTAATGTTAGTAAATGCAATGGTGCAGAAATCCAGCAGGGTTGGATTTCCGGTGAATGTCAAGGCAAGTTTTAACACCTTACAGGTCCCAATGTGACCCCGTTCACTAAGTGCAATGTAGTAACAGTTTGATAGAACCCACCCAGTCTTTATATGATGACAAATACTATTTCCAGTGTATGTCATATACAAATATACAAGTCTCTATCAATGAATGGAACTCTTCTATGTGATCACTGACTAGTAGGTTGTATGTAAGTGGATCGTGTAAGGGGGCGTTCACACTAGCGTTGGTGTCAGACAGCTAGTGTCCACGGAAGATTTTAGCATCGGACACTAGCTGTGCCTGTTCACAATTTGCATTGTTTTAAATGGTACACCATGTAGTGTTCATGGGTGTCCTTAAGTGTCCGTTTGCAAAGATGTCCGATTTTTCAAGCGGACAGCAAAATCCTACATGTACATGGTGTCCCATTTAAAACAATGCAAATTGTGAACGGACGCAGCTAGTGTCCGATGCTAAAATCTTCTGCGGGCATTAGCATCGGACACTAGCTGTCGGACACCGACGCTAGTGTGAACCCTGCTTAAGACTCTGGGGTCAGCCTTCAGTGATGGGCACATTCCATGAAAGGCTACCTATTGTTTGTGAACACGTGCCATGTCTTTATCACTAATAGTCTGCTGCTGAGACCGCCACCATTCACTGATAAAGAGGGAGAGCACTGAATGCATTTGGATGGAAAGGCTCATAGACAATAATTCTGAAGATGAGCTGAGCAGAGACATCACATCAGAAGCATGGTGGGTTTCAGTATGTGAACCCTCGCCAGACCAAAATTATACTACGTCAAAGGTTTTCTGAAAGGAAAGGGAGACTTTAATTTACTACAAAGGCCATAATCCTAATGCAGCCAGCAATTGGACAGTTGTTTGCAGCCCTGGCTTCTTCAGAATGGGGCTAGGGATCTCCCACAAGATCACAACATCTGTCACTGTTAAAGCTGGCTTGGGATAAGTGTAGGGATCCTCCAAGGGGAAAATAGTGAGGTTGAATTGCATGGTTTTCCCTATGAAAACATGTGTAGAATTGTTGGTTGACCTAAGGCTTTTCTTTTGACGAACTATACTCACAGGTGGACCACGAGCGCCAGGTTCTCCGGATTTTCCCGATTTGCCCTTTAAGCCCTAAAAAGTAAAATTAAATGACATTTTATATGAGCTGATCCAAAATTTATTACTGGTAGATCAATTCCTCTGATGGTTTACACAGCGACCCATTTCTTCCTAGATCTTAATAGTAAAGATAAGAACTAGTGACAGCCCCCTCCCCTTATCACTAGATCTGACAATTTACTGAAGAAAAGTGGACTGTGCAGCAGATGGTGTAATCTCTGGTTACAAGGAAAACTAAACACCCAAAGCCTAAAGCATCAGCTATTAGTAAAACCTGGAAAATCTGTCCAATGCTAAATACTCAGGAGGAGTATCTGACACCACCATATATACTGCACATACCGATGAAGCCTTGTGTCATCGTGTCCGTAGGATAAGTATATACCAAATATCATTTCTAACACTTGCGGGATGACATACTCCTTGCATGGTAGCTAGATGCCTAAAATCAGAACAACCTACCATAGCACCTTTGGATCCCTTTAAGCCCTGAAAACCTGGTGGTCCGGCATGGCCCTGCAAGAAAAAATGATTGCTGTGGAAAATTGATCAAAAAACTTCAGCGTTCTTTCATTATGTGTGGTTGAAGGTCTGAAGTCCTGTTCTCCCGTGATGGCCAAATTGAGGCTTCACTTGCAACCCCTGGCCACAATGGGTGGTCACGATTTCAGATGTGATGAATGTGGCAGTGTCACTCTCCCCCCCCCCCCCCCATCCCCTTTAGAATAGTGATTTTGGGCACATGTTTTCAACAGATCAAGTACGTTGGAATTACTTGTGTCAGCTGTAGATGAAATGTGGCCAAAATCCAAATGATAAGAAGTTCAGGAACAGTAGTGCACATGTATAAGCACCCTGACCCCAAACTGCAAATATTCCCCTAGTCATTAGTCACAACTGATAAGTAGATGCATGCAGTTACTTACTGGTAAGCCTTGTTGTCCTGCTTTTCCTCTGGGGCCTTCTGGTCCTTCTTGACCCTGTATGAGAGTCAAATATTGGTTAATATTGGCCCGAGAATTCCCTAACACTTCTAACATGATTTGATCACAAGACATGAGGGCAACATTCCTAGTTGTATCTGGGCAACAGGTTCCAAATCCCCTAGATTGATAGATAAATACAAATCTGCTGCATGTAGCCACCACTAGGGGGAGCTCATGAGCTCACTGCACACAGTATAAATATAAGCAGAGGGCTCCCTCTAGTGGTAGCTAAATGAATATCTGGACCTACTGAGTTCTACAGAAACCTAAATGTAGTCTATGAAAGGTCACATATGTCTGCTCTACACATTTTACAGAGGACAGATGTAGGATATAGTGTAGGTCAGGCCAATCTCCTACCGATCGGTAATTTATAACTAGAGAGAGTAAAGCACATAATGAACATAAACTTACAGAATATCCTGGGTCTCCTGGTTCTCCTCTGTCTCCGCGGTCACCTACAGGTCCCTAGACAATGATGGTAGTGCATTATAACATATCCTATACTGTTCTACATCACACACTTCAGTATACCATTGTCTACACAAACACTTCTGCAGTTTTAACAGATGAGATAACGTTCCCACCCAATAGGTCATATATATAGAATACATCATGTATAGGCACAGTGCAGAGCAGCAGCAAAAGGGTTGGTTGACCAGGAACAGAGACTAGGAAATGAAGTCCCTCAAACTGCATCTCCTGGTCAACCAATTCCAGATGTAGAGGTAGGTACAGCAAATGCTGTGCCATAGCCAGGTTGTAAAGTGGGATCTAGTCCTGTGACTAGTATGAACATGGCTTACTCTATCTCCAGGAGCACCAGGGGCACCTTCTGTTTTACCATCCTCCCCTTGTTCTCCCTGTAATCAAATGAAATGAAATATTACATGCCAGTGATGATATACATATAGTAATGATGTACCACAATCTGACCCTGCAGTTGTCAATATGTATCCCACACTGCAAACTACTAGCTGGAAGATGTTGGTGCCACTATCTTCTTCCATGCCTGGAGATCTTGGGTGCACCGCTGTGCTATGTGCAGCCCTCACAGCAAACAGTTAACTTGTGTGGGAGGGCGAAAGTATAATTTATGTTTAGCTTACATGAATGAGGGAGAAAAAGAGCAATGGGAAGTGACAAGTAAAAATGCATGGAAGAGGGGCCAGAAAGTAAACATCTGAAGTTACAAATGCGCAAAGCCTAGAGAAAGACGGGTGTGTTGTATTTGGCTGGCAGCCCACGCACAGATACATTCATATACTTAAACCGCGCATCTGGAGGATCCCAAGTGGATGGGAACTTCTCACACCACATGCACAACTTCCTTTTAGATCATCCTGCATAATATAGGACACTGAGTGCTGTGTCAGATATGAAGGTGTTCAGTTACTGGACCTTGGCCATGGACTTCATTTCCATATAATCATGCAAACCTGTATGACTTTGCCTAGGAACACAGGGAGCATGACACAGGAGCACAGCCATTTATATGACTGTAACAGCAAAGAATTGGAGGTCACCTCTGTGTATGTATTTTGTAGTATTTCCTCTGTGATCTCTGTCCTGATTTCTCCCTGTTCTCAGATGCAGGAGATTCCTCTCGGGCTGCCGGACAATTGGCCTCAGGAACAATAAAAGAGCAGCCCAGTCCAGCTGGACCCAGGCGCAGTGTTCGTAGAAAGCGACGCTTGAGCCCCCAGCCAAAAACATGAGTCATATTCTAGCCTGAACTGGTTACCAGTGAGCTGAGTCAGCACATTAAAGAAAGGGGACCATATTTGAGGGGGTCTCTGTTAACCTGACACCCCCTGACTGAGGATTCTGGACAGGAGTGTATTAATTACTAATGTGATTTATCCAGTAGGTGCGAGACCTTTTCTACAACCTGTAACAATGACCTTGCAGTGACTAGACCCCTTACAATGTACACCAGATGGAGTCCTGGTACACTGTAAAGTATGTGCGCTGCTTCTCCATTCAACTCTATGGACTGCCAGAGATAGGTAATTGTTGTACTCTGCTCCTCTTTGTCAGCCCTATACAGATGAATGGAGCAGTATGTGTATGCTCAACAGCTGTTCCATTCACACAGTGGACTTGGGGATCCCCGTTCTCATGCTTGGTAGGCACCCTAGCAGTCTGACCCTCACCAACCACACACATCACAAATCTTGTGGATTGATGATAGCCAGTCATCCTTGGATTACCTCTTTAAGCATCAACCTGCTTTAGGACCTGCGCACATGGTACTGTTGTGTGTACTCACAGATCATTGGTACTAGGTATGTATTGTAGTAGTAGACACTTAATGTGCCAATATATTCTCCCTAATGCAGGTAATTGTATGCCACCCTTTATGTCCTTCTTGTCAGTGATTATTTTACACCAGAACACTGGTGTAGAAACAATGAATCCACCCCCCACCCCCACTATGTCAAATACGGGATGTGGAATCAGTGAGAGAACCTCTCAGTGTCTCCATATAGAAATGGAGGCATATGAAGGTATGGGAGCTGCATCGTGGTTCTCTATAGAGATCTACAATATGGCTGTGTTTTCTTGGCTGGGGGCTGTTTCTGATACTGTTGATCAGTCTTTAGGATGGGGGATGTTAGTCTAACAGAGCACAAATCAGCTGTTCCAGGGAACTTCTGACACCAGAAGTGGAAGTAAAGTCTCTGTACTGTGTATAGTGGCTAAGCCAACGTACTTCTGATCTGCTCCTGTTCACCTGAATGGCAGCACGGCCACTATACAGAGGCAGAGCTTTCTGCTTCCAGAATCATCCCCTGTATATAAGTTTTGGCACCACCTGGAACAGCTGATTGTGTGAGGGTCATTGGTTTGTATGATACTGATGATGTATTCATCCAGAATAGAGTTCAGTGGTATACGGTAAAACGCCAGATGTCGTAGGACTCGTCTCTGGAAATTTACATTCAGTGCATGCTGTCTTTTTTTATAGCTAAGGCTTAGTTCACACGTAAATAACATGTGGCTTATTTTGGCACCGGAAAAAAACGCTTCCTAATTAGGAAGAGTTTTTTTGACCTTGGCACGCTTTTTGTGGAGCGTTTTTTTTTTGTAAAAACCGCTTCCAGGCAGTTTTCCCATCCTTGAAGAAAATGGGCCGCAAAAAACGCATCACTTTTTTTACCAGCGGTTTTTTTTGCAAAAACTGCCACACGTTTTTTTTGCAAAAAAACCCCCAAAAACGCACAGTAAAAAACGTTTCTCATTCACTTCTATTGCTTTCTTCAGGCAGAAAACGCCTGAAGAAAGGTCATGTTGATTCTTTTTCTCTGCTAGCAGAAAAAAAACAACTAGCAGTCTACATAGACCACCATTTTATGGAGGAGGATTATGACGTAGATTTCGCTGTCAAAATCCTCCTCCATGTCCCCGTGTGAACTAGCCCTAACACTGCACAGAGACTTGACAGGGTCATTTCTACATCGCTATAACCCACATAGAGTGTCACGGGTTCCCTTTAAATGGACACATAATGCAGTGCACTGTAGCCCTGACCTAAGGGGTTTTCTTTCTTGCCGATGGATTTGATATGGGTAAATAGCCACAGACTACAATGATGTAATAAGTTACAAAGAACCTGCACAAAGTTCTTGCCAAACCAGACAGTGTCCAGGTGGCAAGAACCACAAAGCGGTCAAGAAAATGTGATCAAAAGAGACAAGCGAATTTGCAGAGGAGCCGTATATATTTACAAGCATGACCTCATGGGGTCAGGTGACTCATGAACATGCTTATGGTCTGCTGGGGTCTATTACCGCTCGGTGGGAATCTGCTGACACACATGTTCCTGAATAAAACCGCAGGAATGCTGTATTCAGTCTAATGTACAGATAATGTTTAATAGTGTGCGTATTATCACTTAAAGGGGTATTCCCATTTTATACAGTTTTGGCATATCTACAGTGCAATAGGGACAGGGACCCTCAGTGTTTGGCATATTATCATGTGATTTTCTTTTGCCAGTTTTGTGCAGCTGCTGTCCCCAAATGAACTACTGTAAATGGAAAGAAGGCCACAAGTCTATGCAGTGTTCTCCATCACAGCCAGAAGCGGGTACGACCACTAGAAGAGTGACCTAGAGGTGGGATATCCTCTGGACAGGGCAATATCCCATTAATGGGAATGAAGTTTTCCATGATAAAAATGAATTATAGCCTGTAACAAATGTCTCCACATACTCCGCAACAATGGCCACAAGATATCCCTATGAGATGGGTATGGTCCCTACTGGGCAGACACTGTGTGTAGCGTCTCAATCCCCCACAGAACGCTATAACCAAGGGGCTCTGGTGTTTTGTTATGTTCTGTGCCCCTCTGGCTATTGCTGAGCTGAGTAAGGGCCATATAAGAGAATAAGCACTGTGTGGAGTTATTTTGTGTGGTGGTTTTAGAGAATGGCCTCCAGCGAGTCTAGGATGGGCCAAGAGAAAAAGAACACCCTGCACACTGGCTTCTGTTGCTGTAGGTCTCTGACTGATCAAGGTTCCTTTTTGTAGGGATTTTGGTTACCATGAAATGTATTTAATGTGAATTTTCTTGACTTGCCCCAGTTAAGATCCAGGATTCAATGGGATCTCCCATCATGGTCAGAGGGGTTTAGAGCCACAGCTCGGGCTCTCTGCATTCTGCTACATTTACAGTTCTAGACAAAGAGTTAAAAGATAAAACTATTTGTTTTATCGCTTAGAGGCCAAAATGGCAGGAAATCAAGTGGAACAAGGAGTTACCGCATGCTTTAATACTGACACCGTACATGCAACACTAGAAATGAGGATTTATTCTCCTTCCCATGGACTTGCTAAGGAAGCCAGGTGAATGTGTGTGTGTGGGGTCACTGATATTTAGGACGGTTATGAGGACCTTGATGTGTTTGCTGATATACCTTAATACTACTCTTTGCCTATATCTTATTGCCGCATGATGTTTTTTGTATATAGGTTTACACTAAACTACAGGTACAAGTCAGTAGTGACCCTGCATTTTGCTAAATCTTATCCATGTAATTAATAATTCAGTATTTATTGGGATATTTTGGCTCAGACATTTTTGTAGGTCCTAAATATAGTAGGAAGCCCTTATAAGGTGCCGGTTATCTTTGCTAAGGATTCAGCTGGTGTAGGGAGTCTTACAGACTGTTTCCTGGGAAAAAGTAGATGGGAAGAAACTGGTCTTCCTAATACTTGTAAGTAGCAGCCCTATAAGCCTGTCTGATATATTAAAAGGGCTGCTTTAAGATCTCCATGTATAACCTTTCCACAGGACAGGCATTAAGTGTCTCATCACTGAGAGACCAAACACTGTGAGAACCACTGGTCATGGAGTAGGCCATCACATGTACCCTGTACAAATGGAGCAGCAGTGAGCATGTGTGACCATATATAAACATGGGATGTGCGATCCCCTACGTGGCAGGCTGATAAGTGTCAACCCTGTGACAAGGCTTTCAGAGAGGGGACTACGGTTATGAGCCAAACTACAGACACCCATTGGTAGACAATGTGGTTTCTGAGTTTTCTTTTTTTCTGGAGGAGATCAGATTTGCATGACAACATGGTAACAATGCGTAACCCCCTAGTGCAGAGCCTACTTTGGCTAAGCAAGGATTTTAACACACACTACCTACCATTATGTTTAGACACAAGCCTACTGGGCTTCTAAGCTTACTGGGCTTTCATCTTTGTTCCCATGGGGCAAAACTGCAGTACCCAGCAGGTAGGTAGTTAATGTATGGAGCAATGTAAACAATGCAGAAGTCAGAGCTGACCTATACAGCTGATTGGCAGAGTTGCCGAGAGTTGGGTTCTCACCAGTCTGATACTGGTCCCATCAGTTTTATAGAACTGGAAATCGTTTGAGGGAGGTTTTTGCCAATTACTTTTACAACGCAATCTACAATCACAATCACACATTTATACTAGCGGCAGAATAGTTTGCATTTCCATCCCACTCTGGGTAATATCCACATACCTTTTCACCTTTTATTCCAGGGGGCCCAACAGGACCTGGGGGGCCTGCATGTCCCTAATGTGAGGCAAAAAACAAAGTTTAGCCAAACAATATCTTTTCCACAAAGCTTCTGTCTACATTTCCAATATGGCTTCCTCAGCTATATGCACATCTCAGTCCTATCATACATATTGTAAACTGTAGTCACCATTTTAGTCTGATAATCTTGTTGGGAGTTTTACCTGATAGCCAGGAATTCCTGGTTCTCCTTGGGCACCCATTCTGCCAGGAGAGCCCTAGTGGTGGAGAAGAATTGGTCAGGAGCAGCAGAGCCAATGACATAAACATTTGTATAGAGTATGGCTAGACATGAGGCCTTCTAAGCAGACCTCAATCCTAAATAACAGAAGAATCAGTTCTTTTTAGGATAGAAATAGTAAAGAGAACCTGTGCAGGCGGCATATTATAGAGTAGGAGGAGCTGAGCAGACTGATGTATAGCCTTTCTGGAAAAGATTCCATGTACAGTTTCATACAAGTGGGTGTCCAGCTCAGTGACCGACAGTCTTTCCCAGTGTGCAGGGCATGGTTGGTGGAGGCTCCATTACAGATTTTGCATTGGGCCCAGCAGCTTCAAGTTCTGATGCCTCTGCCAGTGTGCCTACAGAGATTACTGTCAGTGACTGAGCATGACCGCTTACAGACCCCTAAGCTCAGGACGAGCAGAAGTTTAGCTCAATACAATGTAAATGATTGAATCCTTTACCACAAATATATACATCTATCTGCTCAGCTCCCATGGCTGCAATATGCTACCTGCAGACAGGACTACACACATTCAGTATGACAGGTCTGTTTCATGGCAAGTCCTGATGTGCGGCGATCACAAGCGAAAACAAGGGCCTGGTCAATTGTGGTCACACCCCAGTTGTACCAAACAGTTTATGCGCATACACTTTACAAGCTGATGATCTTGGTAGCAAGATCGCACTTTGACACAAAATAAGCTATGTCCACTATATCACTAACCACCCCAACAGCTGTATAAGGGGGTTTTGGTGGAGGGAGACTTCCTTTTAAAAGGTCTATCAGGTGGATTGCTAGAGGGGGAAAAATTCTTTCAGGTCAACTTTTAGTGAGAACCTTCCACACAGATAATGCCAAGGTAACCCTCTAATGGTTATAGCACAAATGTCATGGGATATACAAGCTCTGTACTCACCACTGGCCCCAGCGTGCCTCTACTTCCCTTGGGCCCTTGATTTCCTGGTGGTCCTGGTTTACCTGGAGGACCGGTCTCTCCAAGGTGACCCTGAAAACCTTTGCTTCCCTGAAAAACAAGGTGACGGTTTCCATTTAACACCAGCTAGTCTTCTACCAGGACCGATAATGGGTACGTCTGCCTTCCTTGTGCCTTACCTTGCGTCCTGGCTTGCCCTTTTCCCCTTGTTTTCCTGGTTTCCCTTCCACTCCCTGTAAATTAGAATAAAGGCACATTACTATGTTACAATGAAGACTACTTGGAGAAAGCAATCTTGGCCTTTCTATTTGTAAAGGATATAAAAGTATTGTCCAAAGTGCATACTGTCCATACTATATTGCATTTCTGCCCCATGACAACCATTACTATAGACAATTAAGCCATGTGAGTCATGTAACCCATAATTGTTGGTCTATATTGGAACAATTGATCAGAATGACTGTGTGTTTCTGACCACCTTCACACATCTTCAGGAGTGTTCGAGATCTCGGCACCCCAGGTATGACTGTCATCCTTGTACAGTGTTGTATATTTGCCACCAATAAAGAACAGAAGCTAAACACAGACAGAAAAATAGTTGCAAAAGACGACAAGACAAGCACAGCGCGAGCAAACCACAGGACATTCCTTCCCACAGACACAGAAATGTCTCCATGTATTAAACATTGACTTGTGCCACTGTCCAACATACAACGGGTAAGGGGCAGGAAATTTGAAGGATTACAAAGACTGCGCTTGAACTCCAAACACCGCAAATTTATGAGAAACATTCTGTCCTGTGCCCGGCTTTCCGAGAACCATGTGAAAAAGCCAGCTGCTGTCTGTGGCTATGCAGTGTGGTACTGCGCCACAGTGGTATGCAGAGTGATGAGCCGCTGTGCGGTGTGTGATACAACACAATCACTGTACTGCTGATGATACAGAATCTGCACAGAGCTGCACTGAACATGCCGGGTATTGTCGCCAATTTCCACACACAGGGAACTAGATCAAGACCATTGCTCCAAGTCAAATACAGCCCTTGGTGGTTTACTGAGTCAGCAATGAAAACATCGGTCACATGTACAAAGCCTCTGAAAGAAAAAAAACAAAAAAACACTCTTGTTCTGCTTATCAACCAATCATTCCCATGGAGTTTTTGGGCCAATGGCTTTGAAGAGGTTTTCCATATTAACCAACAAATTCTAGTTAAGACACGTCCACATCGGATTTATTCACAGCAAACTAACCACCACGGATGAGCCGGTAGCCAGACTGCTGTAATGTACAGTAGCAGTGAAGTGGATGAGATTCAACAAATTGTATGAAAAATCCATTTAGGGCTGAAAATCCCTTTAACTCTTCCCTAATACTTCAGATGTTCTGACTACTACTGTCCCTATGTCCATGCTTTATGCTGCAGTACTGTCTGTATTTATGGTACTGATTTCCAATAAGGTGCTGCCATATAATCCATTACTACCATATGCTATGGTGTGCACTTGGTGCTTTTAATCACATTTATTGCTGGTTTCTGGCTAAGTGGTTTTACATGTGCCTTGTGGTTACATCCTACTACTGACTATAAATGATAAGAAACTAAACCACCAGGGCATCAGATACCTGGCACATACACACTGGGTGCCCATAGAATTAGCAGACTATAACACATCCATATAGTGGACTATCCGTGTGAGGGCAGGATATACCGCACCACACAGCGATCAGAAATCCATTTCACATCACACGTATATATTCAACAGATGAAGCACATAGCATATAAGGCAGACTATAGCATGACCTTAATAACATTATATATACATATCTGCAGCCAAGTCAGAGTGAATTAATAGAGTTTGAGCTGACGCTGCAGAGAAGCTGCCAGACACACAGGAACCACTTCACACCACGGCAGCAACTGCTGCGCCCAACTGGAGCCAAAATCTCCAAGGGATCATTTCCGGCCTATGTGAATAGAAAAAGGACTGTGACCTATCCCGGCTGATTCAGGAGGGAATTAGGTTACCACTCTCAGCATTCAGTCTTTGGATTGAACCCATATTCTTAAGTGCGGGGGCTATTCACTATCAAGTGACCATCTCAAGAGTTCCAGAGCTTTACATGTAGCAATGACTATTTGAAAAGCTTTATAGCCCATCATATCACAACACATCTTTTATCCAGACATAAAAATCACTGGGGAGTTTGTCATCGCTACTGGTACCAGATGCACAAAATTATTAATATTATATATAATCAATCATCATCATTTTGGTGCATCTCCAGTTAGGATCTGGTGTAGATTTCATCCATTATTGGTACCTGTTTTTTTAATGCAAATAATGTTAATTTTTGTTAAGCTGCACAGTCCTGCCCCCTCCCACTTTTACCACACAAAGAGACTTCTATCATATATTGTATATAAACTAGCATAAAATGTATAATACAGGGGACGTGGGGTGTAAAGATACTGAGGACAAGGAACCCCACTCTGTTGACTGGTGGGCGCCCAGTATCTTACCCAGTGGTAATACCAGAATACCCCTTTAACAGCAGTTGAGAGTAGGGGGGAAATATACAACAGTCCTACATGTCCATATACATAGGCACAGAGAGGTGCCAATATAGTGCCCAAAGCTGAGGCACCAGAGTGGCTGCCTCTTAGTAGGTGGTAAATGGCCAGCACATGTCCTCCTCTGACCACTGCAGTCACGTCTCTCTACACTTTCATCAGTCTTGTTTGTTTGGTGGTTGATGGATACAGAACAATAGAAGTAAACAGTTACGGTTCTTAGAAAGCAGCAATTGTTACAGTGTCTTGCGCCAAGTCATTGACAGTGTCTGGCAACTGCCATATAGACTATCAAGACATGGTGATACCATAATGGTGGAGCACCCAGTGACAGTGACTGACACAGTGCAAGGTGCGCACCAGTCACACCCCTCTGAGCACCCTTCTTATAACATCTTGGGTAGGGGCTGCTTGTAAGAGAGGGATTCCATAAGTCAGGCTCCGATTTCTCACACACTCTAGGATGACTTTCCTGGAACTGATACCCAATCTCTGACTTGTCCTGAGACCAAAAAATCACTCTGCAGAGCTGCTGGAACTGAGCGCTAGACCTCTCGCCAGCTGGCTCGACTTTGGACAGAGCAGACGGCTACTTAACTCTGTGAGTGCCATGCTTCACCAGTAATATGTAGCACACATGATAGCTGTGACTGCATGTTTTCATAGTAATCTGCAGGACACATGATATTAGTGGGGTCCTGAGCCCACAAGTGCAGTGAGGAGGAGTCTGAATTGAGTGGTGGTCAGGCATGCGCCATGACACTCTATTCAATGGCTATGGGACAGTCAAAATTTGCCAAGTACGATGATGATGTTTCTGTCAGCTCCATAGTCACTTAAAAGAAAAACAGCATGCATGCTCAGCCAATGCAATTATGTAGTGAGGAGGAATGGGGGCCTGGGTTCCCCCATTCTAGTGATCAGTGGGTTGAGCCAATGTGGGACAACCCTGTATACAGCACATAGTGCTGGTGGCATATCCATTAATCCTGGCTGATCCTGTACATGGCACCACCTGGATCATATGACCGCCTAAATTTCCATAGGGTTGTCCAATTGACCTCCACACTCCAGAATGCATTACAAGTTAATTGGTAGGTTACTATGAAACTGGTCCCAGCCTGTCTGTATGATGTAAGGATATTATGCTGTGACCCTACGGGACAACATGCCCAAAGGCCACTCCATATGGTAATATGAGATAACACCACAGACCCTGACACCTAGGACATGCCATGAAGAATTCTCCTAAGAGCTAAGTGGCATTGGTAACCTCTGACCTCTGTGTACCGTGAGGTGTAATGTGGCCATCTCCAGCCGCAGGTTATTGGCCTATCTATAGAAACAAGTTGTGGTGTTTACAGAGCCATCTGCGCCGCCGGGTCTGAGTGAAGCTGAAGTCTGAGGTCTGTATTATATCACTGAAGACTGATGTGGTGAAGGGTCAGATTACTTCATACAGGGCTTTTATGAGATTGTCCATTTTTGAGGCCCACATGCTCAATAATAGAAGGATTTTGCTTTTTTTTTAAATCACAGACCATGTGGGTTGCACTGGACAGTATAGCGGCTGTGTACTGCTCCAAAGTGAAATTCAATGACGCATCTGCTCTGCTGCCAAATATAGGCTTATAGGTCATATAGTTACCATTGTATGGGGATTCATAACAGAAAGCTCCATACTGTAAACTTTTGTACAGCAGCCATTAAAGGAATCATGGAAACCTGTCACATGGAAAATGTCATCCAATATACAGGCAGCATGTTACAGAGCAGGAGGAGCAGAGAAGAGAAAAGTTTCAGGATAATTTGTCATCTATATCTTTGGGCTTAAGATGGTCATACACATTAGACTGATTTATCTATTGCATCAAACCAACAGCCAAAAATCTGACTTTAGTCTTAAACAGATCAGCCATGCTGGAAATTGGTATGTGTATGGGACAGCAGATGACAAGCATGATACTGGGAGTCAATCTAACTTATCTCATGGACCAAACCCACCCGTGTGAAGCAGAACAACAGCTATTCAGGCATGCTGTGAGTTGTGGCCCCACTTGTAGCTGATCCCAGCTCTAGTAATTTGGGGTCGGTGACACTGAACATGCATAAATTCTGCATATATTCAGCTCTGATTCTGATTTTTCTCTGAATAAACAGTTTTTACAATGATGTCCTGGGCACTGAGCAGATTTAGATCATCCTACATGCCTGCCAAATAAAACTACTTTTAATTTGCAAGTTTACAGAGCTTAGGCGTGTGAATGGCTGTGTGCAATGGACAATGGGACGGACACAGAAGACTGTGCTTGAGACATACAGATGCCTGGGGGGAGGTGGGTAAGAGGGGAGGGGTCCCCAGCTGCTCTGTCAGATTTTGTGCAATATCGGTACAGCTGTGAAATGCCTGTGATGTCTTATTCAGATGTTACTTGTCTGTCAGCAGCGTGAAGCTTGATGAAACCATACAGTGTGGCCCCTGGACCGTCTGCTGTCCCTGCAGTCATTAATAGCTAGCCAGATTTCCATTGAGATTTATTACAGATAAGTCTCTCCCACACACACCATGGGGTTGGATACATGAGAATTAAAGGGAAAGTATCCCAGCAGTTTCCCATTAATAATACCTCTGCTCAGAATCATAATCCAACATCTCATCACATGAAGTGAAGATAAGGCGAGATTTATAACTGAAAGCTGTAGCACTAACTGCACGTCCTAGGCCGGTAGCTTGTTTGTAGGGTGTCACCTATATTGAGATGGAGCAATAATGGTGGGGTGGAAATCTATTCCATCACTAGAAGTACTCACTCTGACGCCTGGGATGCCGTTGACACCGGGAGGTCCATCTTTTCCTATTAAGCCAACAGTGCCTTTTTCTCCCTGCTCTCCATCAGGCCCTGGCTCGCCCTTTTCACCCTAGTGCCATATATAACAAATCCAGATAAGTATACATGCCATTTTATGTTCTTTTTGGATATTCCTATATAATGAAATATATGTTATTAAAATGGTAATGCTTTTTAGCTAAAATTGTACGCTGGTTTCTCTCAGACTGTATCTGTCATAACTTCAAAAGGTCCTATCAAATCCTCTGATTGTCTGAGCAAAGATATAGGTGCCATTACTTTCAGCAACATATAGAAGAGGGCTGTCCATGACTGCTTAACATATTTGCTAGGCATTGGAGGACCGCCCACTTGACAGTTACACAGTTTTGTAGTGTTCAACATCATTGCCAGGTAGTGGCGGACCACCCACAGCAGCAGACTCACTGCAGTGGCACTCATCTAAAGCTTGCAGAAGTCAGAGGACATGACAGATCCTGTTTTCCAACATATGCAATATATACAGCCATGGCAAGAGGGCTGGAGAGATAAAATGATTCTGGGGCCCACTCTCCAACAGCCTCAAAGAAATACACCAAAGTATCCTTCTAATTTGGGTATCTTCTGTTTGGCCATTATTGTTTCAGATCCTGGGTCCAGACACTAGCGGTGAGTGACTGGACAGCCAGAAGAATCACCTTGCATTAACTACAGAATAGCTGACTATACGATGGCTATGGAATAACAGCAGCTCTGAAGCACAAACTGCTGCATAAGAAAAAACACTGAGCAGACCAAAATGGTATGTACAGACACGAGACATCTGCAGTTTTAGGATGCAACATGTTTTTTTTTTTTTCCACCCAATGTCTCACCCTCTACAGAATTTTAGTTATGTGACAATTGCGTGAAAATAAAATGTACATTCACCATCTTCCCATGAACCACAGGTATGTGCATGTAATCCTAAATCTAGTGTTAAGCTGACATCTCTCAACTTTTATAGGCAATTCTAACAATATACTAAATAAATGCAATGAATTAGCCCCTGATATGTCAGACCTTATCATAAGTAAGGCTGTGTATACAAAGTGTTTGAGCCTGCTGTGGTGGGTATACTCTCAGGACATATATGTCCTACGATGACTGATACCATTCAGTGGCTTCTGTCTCCCATAAGTTCCCACTATAAAATGCTTATAGTACATGAAGGCCCTTTGTATGGTAGAGCATTCTGCTGTGCTTTTCTATACAGATGAAACATGTTATGTTGATACAAAGAGGCCATGAGGAGGCCAAAAAAAAGGTGTCCTCCTGGCATCTGCTTGTAGATTGGGGGCCTTATGGAATTGTTAATGTATACACTGGGAGTATTTCCTAGCAAGAGTTCTGCAAGGTGCATGTCTGATGTCATTCCAGAACTCTGTATGGTGTTATCGTACATGTCCATGTAACCCGTACTAGTCATTAAACGGATTAAATTCTAAGCAGACATCTGCACGTGCGATATCTGTATCAGTCAGAATGCAGACTACATCACAGGGGGATTGGACTTTCCAGAGTTTCCTCATTATTACAAAAGGACATGCTCTTACTGGTGAATGAAATGTTTCTGCAATGAAGTGTCTTCAGCAAATACAACTGGCCTTCAAGAACAATGAATCCCATCTTAAGTCCATGCTACGAGCACTCACCTTCAGTCCATCAGGGCCCATCAATCCACTGTCCCCTTCAAGGCCTGGCTCACCCTGCAGATACAGATCATTGTGAGTGGGAAAATATAACATGAAAAATAGTAATGATAACTGTATAATGGCAACAACTTGGATATAAACTGAATATGGGACTATGAACTGCAAAGGGGAACATGTTATTGTCTTTAGCTTAAAGTGACAATGTTGGTTGATGCTGTTGCATTGTTTGAGATTAGGAAAAGATAAAGGGAGAGAAGTTGAGCTCTGTGATATATAGGGGTATATGATAGAAGAGAGAAGGTGAGCTCTATGATATATAGGGTTATAAGATAGTGGGAGAGAAGCTGAACTGTGATATATAGCAGAGAAGCTGAGCTCTGTGATATACAAGATTATATGATAGGGGACAGAAGCTGAGCTCTATGATATATAGGGTTATATGATAGAGGAGAGAAGCTGAGCTCTGTGATATACAAGATTATATGATAGGGGACAGAAGCTGAGCTCTATGATATATAGGGTTATATGATAGAGGAGAGAAGCTGAGCTCTGTGATATATAGGGTTATATGATAGAGGAGAGAAGCTGAGCTCTGTGATATACAAGATTATATGATAGGGGACATAAGCTGAGCTCTATGATATATAGGGTTATATGATAGAGGAGAGAAGCTGAGCTCTGGGATATATAGGGTTATATGATAGCGGAGAGAAGCTGAGCTCTGGGATATATAGGGTTATATGATAGAGGAGAGAAGCTGAGCTCTGTGATATATAGGGTTATATGATAGAGGAGAGAAGATGAGCTCTGTGATATATAGGATTATATGATGGAGGAGAGAAGCTGAGCTCTGTGATATACAAGATTATATGATAGGGGACAGAAACTGAGCTCTGTGATATATAGGATTACTGTATATGATAGGAGAGAAGCTGTGATCTGTGATATATAGGATTATATGATAGAAAAGCTGAGCTCTGTGATATATAGGGTTATATTATAAAGAAGAGAAGCTGAGCTCTGTGATATATAGGTTTATATGATGGAGGAGAGAAGCTGAGCTCTGTGATATATAGAGTTATATGATAGAGGAGAGAAGCTGAGCTCAGATGAGCTTCTCTCTTCTATCATACAGTCCTATGAAAAAGTTTGGGCACCCCTATTAATCTTAATCATTTTTAGTTCTAAATATTTTGGTGTTTATAACAGCCATTTCAGTTTGATATATCTAATAACTGATGGACACAGTAATATTTCAGGATTGAAATGAGGTTTATTGTACTAACAGAAAATGTGCAATATGCATTAAACCAAAATTTGACCGGTGCAAAAGTATGGGCACCTCAACAGAAAAGTGACATTAATATTTAGTAGATCCTCCTTTTGCAAAGATAACAGCCTCTAGTCGCTTCCTGTAGCTTTTAATCAGTTCCTGGATCCTGGATAAAGGTATTTTGGACAAACAATTCAAGTTCAGTTAAGTTAGATGGTCGCCGAGCATGGACAGCCCGCTTCAAATCATCCCACAGATGTTCAATGATATTCAGGTCTGGGGACTGGGATGGCCATTCCAGAACATTGTAATTGTTCCTCTGCATGAATGCCTGAGGATTTGGAGCGGTGTTTTGGATCATTGTCTTGCTGAAATCTCCATCCCCGGCGTAACTTCAACTTCGTCACTGATTCTTGAACATTATTCTCAAGAATCTGCTGATACTGAGTGGAATCCATGCGACTCTCAACTTTAACAAGATTCCCGATGCCGGCATTGGCCACACAGCCCCAAAGCATGATGGAACCTCCACCAAATTTTACAGTGGGTAGCATGTGTTTTTCTTGGAATGCTGTTTCTTTTTGGACGCCATGCATAACGCCTTTTTTTTTTTATAACCAAACAACTCAATTTTTGTTTCCAAAATGAAGCTGCCTTGTCCAAATGTGCTTTTTCATACCTCAGGCAACTCTATTTGTGGCGTACGTGCAGAAACGGCTTCTTTCTCATCACTCTCCCATACAGCTTCTATTTGTGCAAAGTGCGCTGTATAGTTGACCGATGCACAGTGACACCATCTGCAGCAAGATGATGCTGCAGCTCTTTGGAGGTGGTCTGTGGATTATCCTTGACTGTTCTCACCATTCTTCTTCTCTGCCTTTCTGATATTTTTCTTGGCCTGCCACTTCTGGGCTTAACAAGAACTGTCCCTGTGGTCTTCCATTTCCTTACTATGTTCCTCACAGTGGAAACTGACAGGTTAAATCTCTGAGACAACTTTTTGTATCCTTCCCCTGAACAACTATGTTGAACAATCTTTGTTTTCAGATCATTTGAGAGTTGTTTTGAGTAGCCCATGATGCCACTCGTCAGAGGAGATTCAAATAGGAGATCAACTTGCAATTGGCCACCTTAAATACCTTTTCTTATGATTGGATACATCTGGCTATGAAGTTCAAAGCTCACTGAGGTTACAAAACCAATTTTGTGCTTCAGTAAGTCAGTAAAAAGTAGTTAGGGGAATTCAAATCAATAAAATGATAAGGGTGCCCATACTTTTTCATAGGACTGTATAAGTCTACATATCACAGAGCTCAGCTTCTCTCTTCTATCATATAAGTCTACATATCACAGAACTCAGCTTTTCTCCCTCTATCATATAAACCTATATATCAGAGCTCAGCTTATCTCCTCTATCATATAACCCTATATATCACAGAGCTCAGCTTCTCTCTTCTATCATATAAGTCTACATATCACAGAGCTCAGCTTCTCTCCCTCTGTCATATCCTGATCTTATAGGGCTGAAGAAATCTCCTGACAGGTTAAGATTAAAGGAGTTGTACATTTTGAAGTTATCCTCTACCAATACACTAGGGAATAACTTCCGATTGCCTGGACCCCCACAGCTCCAGAGGACTCTGGTTCCCCCATATTGATGAGCATATACACCCTGCTGCGCCACTTGTCTTTCTCTAACGTTCCCATAGAGAAAGAATGGACCAGTAGGGCACATGATGCTAGGCGTGATGCTTCATTAGGACTGTGGAACTGGAAGCCATTTCCAATATTGGTGGAAGTCCCAGAGAGCATATTATAACTTCATCCTCTACCCTATAGGTAGGGGATAACTTCAAAACTTAAAACCTCTTTAAACACAGTCTAAACACTGTCCTGGTGCAAAGTATTAATAACGGCAACCTTGTGCTTAGTTGGATTCCCAAATAAACATTGGCCTGCAGGGGGCACTGTAGGACTACTAACATGCATGTAAATCAGTTTTCAGAACATGATAGTTACATGACATTACAGATGGAGCAAAAATTATTTCCTAAAAATGTTTTGGAGGAAACAATAGGGTGATGCAGACATGTAACAACCTAATTTTCACTCCATCTATAAAAATGGCCAAGCAGGTAACACTCGAGAAGGAATATCAAATCCTATTAATACATGACATGCCATTATTCAGGTATACTCACTCTCTGGCCTATGAGACCTTGTTCTCCGGGTATTCCCAGTGGACCAATATCTCCCTGATGATGAACATATAGAGGTTATCAGCATCTACATACATTTACTCATTATGATCTGCAAACCCAAATGTTAAACTTTGCATTTATTGAGTATATGAGTGTGAATCATTGTTCCCTGTTATTAGGCATTTCAGGCTAGGGAGAGGAGGAATGTAGTGTTCCTCAAAATGAATACTTGCCAAGGAACGTTATCAAAGGACCGCGCTTCACCCATAAGGTTTAGGAAAACTTCATGCGATGTTATTAAGGTTCACAACACAACGCAGGTGCGTATCGGCAACCAAAAAATCTGGAAGCTCGTAGCACGAGCTAAGGCACTGATGCGCATGCGCGCTCAGACCAGGAGCTCTGAAGCCGACAGCTACATATGGCCGGCGGGTGTATCGGCAACTATAAAATCTGACAGCTCGTAGCACGAGCTAAGGCACTGATGCACATGCATGCTCACAGCAGCAGCTCTGAAGTCGACTGCTACATATGGCCGGCGGGCGCGGGCCGGCGCCCCTGCACATGCGCATTACACCTCCACGGACGCCAAAGTGAAACCAGGGAAGAGACGCACGTGCATCCTTATTGCGCGTTCGTGATTCTCAACAGTGCGGGAAGCACTGGAACCACTCCCACCAATGGCTTAATTATGCTTTCTGCCGGACAGCTGGCACGTCCAGCCAACGGCAAAAGGTAAGCCACCATGCTTATTACTATTTTCACCTTAAAGAGTACATTCTAATTTACTAATAACCCGAACTTCTAATAGTTGGCTATCAGCATCTTTTTTACTTACTTATAGCTTTGGAAAATGACTTTCCTTCTAGAGACTATGATCCATCTAGTGACAAGGATACTATCTAAGGCATGTGAACTAACAGCCACTCCGCTTCACTTAGCCCACTTATTATCCTAGATTCTTGGAAATGTTCCTTTTTTTACACACTAGTATTAATTGTAGGAATTTGGACATTGCAATTAAATGTTTTTTTCAACCCAATATCTTAACCTGTGCTTGCATATGTCAATGCTGAGATATATCTTAACCTGTGATTGCATATGTCAATGCTGAGATGTGTCTTTGCTTGCTTTTGTATTTGTTTTAAACAGTTCTTGTACACTTGAGAAAAGGTCAGCAGTCCCGAAACGCGGTGTTGTGAACCTTAATAAAATCGCATGAAGTTTTCTTAAACCGTATGGGTGAGGCGCGGTCCTTTGATAACAGTCCTTGGCACTTATCTTTACACCACCGGTGATTGGGTACTGCAGCTCAGAACTCACCCAGGGAGCGCCCCCCTGTCAAACAGTTCCAGAACCCTGACGGTAGTTGTGATCCTCACAACCCAATCAGGTGAGAGCGATTCTGAATTAGGATTTTCCCTCACCATCCACATTTACTACACTATATACAGCGCAGTGCTGTCTATTTTTTGTTTTTTTCAAAATGAATACTGACAGGACAATGTCTGCTAATACCATGACTACTTTATAGCAAGGTACATACCTCACATTAATACTGTCCAAACATGCCAATTATGGTGGGACCAGCCAATCATCTAACGGGTATGGGAGGACTCCCGAAACTCCCCGATGGCAGACGTTTGGAGATTGGACTTTTGGATTTCAACATGACTTTTTTTTTTTTTTTTTTTCCTTTGGGGATATTAGTAACTGCTAGAGGTGTCCAACAGCAGCTTCCTCACATGTGTAAATTGAGCATGCATGTATATGGGCGGGTCAGGAGGAATAGCTGTCGGCTGCACAACCTGCCCAATATCTATGGCTGAATAATCTGCAGCTCGTTTATGTAAATTGTTCTGGGGGTTTAGTGTCCCTTTAGGAAATAATTCACAATAATACAGTATAGAAAAGAGACATTCTTCCCATTAAGTATAATGAGGCAGAGTGGAGTTTTGCGAACAGCTGGAGCGCCATTCCGGGCATGGGTTCATGTTACATGTAATTTTCTATTTTAAAGCACAGGTCCAAATCCAGACTTCTCTTTCTTCCTGTTTTATTCTATAAATATTCCTTGGTTTGTTGCTTGTGAAGCTGTGACCCTTTGTTCAGAAAACAAACTACTGCTGTTAGACACAGGGAACTCGCTTGGGAAAGACATCTGTGTCCAAAGTCTCAAACTATGCAGTTCATGTAAATGCGCAGTGCACAGAGGTGGAGGGAGCTTGTGCAATATAACCAGAGCTCGTCCTCTGTCCAGCTGAGATAAAAGCCACACGCTGGCAGCCGCTGACATGTCAGCTACTGTGAGCCTTGCATTTCCGAATGGCAGGACGGCGCACATCAATGAGGGTTTGTTCCCAAAGAAAAGGACAGGGGAGAAGAACGGTTTAAGTTTCACCTCTGTCATAAAAGGGGAACAGTAGCTTCTGTCATGAGCTCAAGGATGACTTGCCAAAAACAATGACGTGGGGGGCTAACATAAATTGCAGGGACACAATAAGAAGTAGGAAAGCTAGATGTACCCTCCAAAATAAACAGGATGACATTAAAGCAAAAATGCTTTGGGAGAGGACCAAAATTAGATCTGACGGACACTCACAATGGCCTCCAGCTGCTCTGGATCCCCTGTTTGTTAAGCTGCCCTTGTCACCTCCAGAAATGGCTTAAGACAAGACAAAAAAATGTATACTGTTTGGGTAGGTTTGACTTGGTCATACATGGTTACAAAACCTTGCAAAACTCAGTGCATCAACTTTGGAACAACTTTGCAAATAGTCTTGATTAAAAAAATAATCAATCAACAGCTCCTATGCAAACCTATGTGTCTCCAAGGTTACAGACTCCATAGACACCCAATGAGGAGACTGACATTGCAGTTTTTTGTTGCTCTCTATTATTTGTCTCTTACTCTTTGCTAAATACAAGTTTGTAAGACGAAGGGGAGAGATGGTAGGGAGTATTACTGCAGGATCAGACTACACACAGTCTGTTTGTAGTCTGTAACCAGGGAGACACATACGTTTGTGTACAGAAAAAAACCACCATATTTTAAATGTAGGCTATTGACAAAGTTGCTTAATTTTTACAATTTTTTGACGCACTGCACTTTATAACTTGCAGAAACTATTTGGCTTGTCAGACCTACTAGTACAATAGACTTCAACAATGATGATCTCACCTTCATGCCTAGTTCCCCTGGTGGTCCTGGTTCTCCCTTTGCCCCTGGAGGTCCCTAAAATGAATAAAGGATGGTAAATTATTATTATTCATGTAGTAATAACTGCAAATTCCAATACACCTTGCATGGAAATCTTGCACTTCATTCATAGATCCACCATTGATCTATAGAACATTTCTACATTAACTTTATATTGTATTGTTAACTTCATAAACATGGGAACAGGTTATTGTAAACCAAAACATAAGAAATAGAACTTCACTGTCACTGACTCCAAACAGGGCAGTCTTCTATTGACTAGGCCGGTTTCACATGGCCTAGTTCAGGCCAGAAAACACTGTCCATCTATCAGTTATATTTACTTGTCTGAATGCGGCTCTATAGAATTAAACGCAGCATGTTTCAGCTTCAGCCACATTACAAGTGACATATTCTGCCAATCCGCAGGCAGAGTTTCCCAACCAAGTCAGTTGTTGAAAACTGGAGTTACTATGTCAGAACCTGGGACACCAGATGAACACTGGTGCGTCAATCCAAGCCTGTATAACCTGCTCATCATACTGGACATTGGAAGACAATGTATGTTATGCCTAGAAACGTGATCAGACCGTAGTATGTACACTGCAGGCACTGGGTCTTTTTTTTATGTAGATTGTGAGCCCCATATAGGGATCACAATGTACATATTTTTTTTTCTCCTATCAGTATGTCTTTGTAGAATGGGAGGAAATCCACGCAAACATGGGGAGTACATACAAACTCCTTGCAGATGTTGTTGCTGGCGCGTTTCGAACCCAGGACTCCAGCGCTGCAAGGCTGCAGTGCTAACCACTGAGCTATCCTGTTGACCCAGCAAAGGGTCTTGTTTCTTAAAACAGAAGAGGTAAACATGCTGCTTATTACAGTGAAGTTTTCTTCTGCACCACTTCCTAGTCTAATACTTCACAACATTAGTCTATAACATTGCCCCATAAAAATCAGCCCTTTTTGAGAGGGAACAGATCTGGTCTGTACATGATCTTCACCCAGACATGAGGTCCAGATCTACCCAGCTCAGCTCATGGGCTCTCATCCTATCTTAATGCTTCAGCTACAGAGGAAGTTCATACAACTTGTACTGAAGCCAAAACTCTGAGCCAGATTTTAGTTCTTGACCCCAAATTGCCTTTTTGGGCTGAATTTCCAAAATGTAATGAGTTTATAATGGTTTTAACATTTGTTTTGTAAGTTCAGATTATTTTGGATAAACTCAAGAATGCTGAAACTACGCTCCAGACCATACCAAGCCAACCATGTGTCCAGGCATAGAAGATTATGTCGGCAGGAAGGATTTGGTATATATTATATGGTATGTAAACTGGTCACCTGGATGTGAAAGTAGGTAAAGCTGGCAACACTTGGGGAAATTTATCAAAACTAGTTTAAGGCAAATGTCTCCATTTTTCCTTTCCACTAACTACCATTTGAGAAATCTCTCTGAAGACGGTGTCAGCGTAACAGTCGTCGACTAAAACAATGGGTTAACAGCAGAATGAGGCTGATCTCTGAAATATTTGCTTTTAAAGACAAGTTAAGCGTTAAATACATTTTATGGCATACCTTATGTCCAATTTCACCCATAGCCCCGACAGGTCCTTGTGGTCCTGGTGGTCCCTAAAACATAAAAGTGTTGAGTTTGGTAGTACCAATATTTAGTATTCTAGGTAGTTACACACTAGACCTTCATATATGACCTGACAAGTGTAATAAACAGGCAGGAGGAAGAAGCAGCCCCTGGGTGACCCATTAAGAAACACAACCATAGAGGAACTACATATACAATGATTCAAGAAACTGCCCAAAATGGTAAGGATCTGTTGCAATTTGTCACAAGATGACTCCCATGGACATAACCTGCTCTTTTACGGTATTTCCAAGTGTGGAGAACATGATGTGGATTTTCTGAGTGGATTTTGCAACCAGAGTTAATGAGATTTTAACAAATGTCATCCAGGAGCTGAAGGAAAATAATAAAAAGAATTTGTGCCGTGGATTTCACCACTTGTAATGCAGTGAATTCTGTGGCATATTTGGTGTAGATCCGCAGTGGGAATCTGCAGCATAATACCACACTGATACATTGAAAACCCATAAATTGAACTGCGTAAGTAAGAGTGGCCTTCTCCAAGAAGACTGTAATAATACATACAGGAACTTAAAGTTTGGCCAAGACTTGAAGGAAGTGTACTAAAATGTGCGGGACTCTTACCGGATTCCCTGAAATTCCCTTTTCCCCAGGTGATCCAGAGGGTCCTGGAATACCCTGTAACAATAGTCTATGTGAATAAGACTGAAAAAGCAAACAAACAATCAGAATGAATGTCACTGTGTAGTCACTTACTGGAAAACCACGTGGCCCAACAGGTCCTCTTTCTCCCATCTTGCCCTGAATGTACAAACATCTGACTGAGTGCCTCATGATCAATGATAAATAATAAATTTTGTGCCCAATTATGGTTTTTCGTTACCAAACAGCAGCTTTACATGCACTACATACCTGCTGCCCCACTGGTCCTTCCTTGCCCCGTACGCCTTGAGGTCCCTATCAACAGGTAATGTAATAAGTTAATTTCATAGAAAGCATCATGGTGAAATGTCTACAGTACACACAACCTGACATTTGCAGGCAAGTTCAATAATCCATAGATACCTATAACATGTTATACAAGAGGTTTTATATGGGGTGATCTTTTCATACCTACAGAGTTCATGAATAGCTTTAGATTTAGAGAGATGGCCCCTGCTCCAGGATGCAGCAGAGCTGGAAGGTACCGGGTAGTCAGTGTGTGTTCTGGGGGTCAGAGGTGACTATTACTGCAGATAAAATGCTTGTCACCAGCATGACTCAGTCTGCCTGAAGGCATCATAGTGTCATACAGACTGTCTGCGGGTGGCTTAGCAAGTCAATGACAAAGAACAACACCTCTGTGGGAACAGGAAGCTGGGAGACCTTTGCCATGTCCTCTATACACAGACCCCTCCCAAACGACGGCACGCAAGATCTGCTTGGTCACGGATAATACAATTCTGCAACATCCCACCCGGGCTGGAATGTAAAATTTACTACTCCACATGGGAGAAGGTACTATACTTGTATCCGCATGTTGTCTGGCTGCTGTCTGTACTTATAAATCAACCTGACCAAGCACAGCAGTCTGCGTAGCACAACTTTCATGTAGCAGGTGCCATTCACTAGGGGCATTCTGACGGGCTATTCAGGAAAAGCGTCGGGTCACAGGGCTAAGTTCTTCCACAATACTCAATTCATGAAGTGAGCGAGACACACAGCTACTACAATGGCTGAAGAGACATCAATAGGTTGGCACATTTCTATGAATGGGTGGCACATAGTTTTCTCAAACTGCTTTTAGGAGTGGGGGCATCTAATTCTGCATAATGAGCTATATTTGGCATGCAGATGTCTGAAAAAGCTGGATGACAACCGCTGTGTGAACATCAGCCATAATGGATGTCGCTCAGATTTCCCAAAGTGCGCCTAAATGGAAATTGCATGTTAACAGAAAAGGGCGGCTTGGGGAATGGTCTGTGGGGTGGAAATAGCAAATGTAGTGCTGTGAAAAATGGATCTGTGTTGATAAAGCTATATGGGCATTGGTACCATCAGATAACTGGCTCCCGAATAAGTTCAAGCATTTATACCTGGGCTGTGACAAGTCATGGATCTACTGCTTTTATGGATAAGCCCTGACAAGAGAACACTTGTGAGGGGAAAATTTACATGTGAAGACTGAGGACCACCCTCCAGGGAAGGTCACGGGAAAGGCTTCAGGGGCACTATATATTGATGGAGCACCCCAATGTCCTGATTTGTTTTGGATGAGAAAATTTTTATAGCCATACATGTAAGGGGTTTCCCCATAAACAACATATATCACCAATTCAAAAGATAGGAGGTCAATGTAGGATCGCTGGGTGTCTGACCCCTGGGATTCCCACAGTTTACCTAACTCCCTGTGTGAATTTGAATGGTGGTATGCATGTGAAACCACCATCAATGCAACTCTATTTACTTCTATGGGACTGGCTGGGTGCTGCATTTGGCTAACTCAGTGAGTCCTACAGAAGTTAATGGAGTGGTGGACATGTATACTGCTGCTCCATTCACATAGTGGCATGAGCACTGGAGGTCCCAGCTATCATTCATTTATCACCCTATCATGTGGGCTAGGTATATAGGAAAACATTTTTAGAGGAGGCCTGTTAATGATTCCTCATCAGGTTAGGGACAGTAGCCTACAGTGCTGGAAGCCTGGTTGCACGACAGAGGGATGGAATGGAAGGAATCTGGAAGCAGCTGAAGGTCTCCTTGAGCACTTACTGATAGACAGTCATGGGAATTCCCTTCATAAGTAGTGGTCATTTGTGACATGTAATTAACAAATGTACACAGATATTAGTGATGTGTGACCACAACAATGCTCTGAATAAAAGGAGTCAGAATCTAATATCTGCAGACAGGTGACCGATTTAGAAGTGATACTAATCTCATCTGCATAAATTGGACTCTGGTAGGAGTCTTGCATAGATCCATTACTCTCATACATGATGGTCCATGATACCAGATTTCACACAGAAGCCTACAAGTCACAATAACAAGGACCCATAGGGGCTGTGAGTGTCACTATATACAGGCACTATGTCTTGCCTCCAAATTACATGATGGGATCTGGAAAGCAAAGTCAGAGACAGTTTGACTAGACAGGCTAGGGACAGGTCCACACGACAGATTTTTTTTTTCTCCTATCAGTATGTATTTGGAGTGTGGGAGGAAGCCCACACAAACATGGGAAGAACATAGAAACTCCTTGCAGATGTTGTCCTGAGTTGGATTTGAACCCAGGACTGCAGTGCTGCAAGGCTGCAGCGCTAACCACTGAGCCACCGTGCCGTTCACACAACTGATTTTGTAGCAGGACCCACCATTCAAAATCTGTCATAGAAATCTCCCCGCTGACTGCAGAAATATTTCCTACTCCCATTCAATTCAATAAGAGATTGAGGCGGAATACACCTGAACAGCAGAAAACATATTTTTCTAGCTAGTGGAAAATGAAGTGTCTGCCTCTGACTGAAATGAATAAGAGGTGGAATTATTGTACTGGATTCTGAAGCAAAAATTTCACTATGTGAATTTACACTAAAGAGCACCTGTCACCCTCTCCTGACTTGCCTATCTTAGTGAATACCGGTACTTTCCCCCATAAAATAATAATCCTGGAGCACAATTACATAGTAGATCAGCATCTTTTCTTAAATTCTTGCTTTGGACTGTTCCTCTGTTATTCCTCCTAGAAATGAGTGAATACATTAACAACTGGGTGTTACTAGCTGGGGGTGTATCTTGCATAACTGCACAGTCCAATCAGTTGTAGACTCTGTAGGGACACACCCATTTGTCATCAATTTCTAGGAGGAATAATAGAGGAATAGCACAATGCAGTGTTCAGGAAGCATAACTATTTGGCAGAGTTCTTGCAATGACAGATCGGTGACTGCACGGACATGAATGGAAATGTTTGGTTACCTGCTACCCATAATAGGGGTTCTCCTGTAGACTCCAAATCAAAAATCTAAATTGGACTTATCTCTAGTTGCTGGTTTAATCCTACAACATCCATGGACATACTGTAGATGCATAATGAAGGACAGAACAACTATTGGGTTTGGTTCCCCAATTCACTGTGGCCCCCTTTCCCATGCAAGTGCTCTGTGTATTAATTCAGGCGGCGGTCGGCTCTAGATGCATCATAATTTGGTTTGTGTAATCCTGAATATCTTAAGTGAGAGAGTCCTGTGCTGACACTAGACATGCACAGTAGATGTCAAACATACGGCATTGTGAATTTCCGCTACAGACTTGACCAAATAGCAAACCAGTGAAACAACAGTAGTAGTAGGCTCTGTGCCGTGTGCACTAGCATGTCATTGTACTTCTGCATAATCAAATGCATACAAGTCGGCTCATTGTGATCCTCAGTAGACACAGACAGGCGAAGACAAAATTATGCAATGCAATCAAAACATAATATTACTGTCACGTCCCCTAAATCCCTACTTCAACCCATGGCAGGGCCAGAAAAAGCATGCAGTTGCCTCATATCTGCCAGCGCAGTGTTTACCCCTGTACAGTAATAGCTGCCGGCTCGGTCCCATAAATGGAAAAGCGTTCTTTCTTTCTTTTTTTTTTTTTTCTAAGGCGTCTGAAATAAACATTCAGTCCTATTTCTACTGGCAGGCATCTGAAGTCCTGTGAACAGGTCCTTGTTCTAAATAGAGGGCTTGAATATTAGTTACAAGAGGCATCTCGGTGGTATAATCTGTGGAGTTGGCATAGACTACTACACCTTTTACCATGTTCAATAGCTAAGCACGATGGGAGGTGCAGTAGAACAACAGTAAGAGATGTACACACGTTCACTAGAATTACAGGAAAGCTAATGGCTCATATAGGTTAAAAAAAAAGGGGGTTAAATATATATTATACATAATGGATACAGGTAATATTCATAAATCAACAATCTCTGGTGCATTTTAGGAAACTGGTGGCACCTGAAAGGGCACTTACCTTGGTACCTGGTATCCCAGATCCTCCCGTTGGTCCATCAGGGCCTCTGGCACCCTGAAAAAGAGGAGAGATGAGATGCAATATGAAAAGTGATCAGCAGGTGTCTCCCGTGTTCTACTCAAAACTGCTTTACATGGGGCCCAACTCAAAAGCCCCCTTGTCCTGCTATCCTCCCACTTGTAACCCAGGCGCTTAACACTCCTCCCCCACTCCTTTCCCCTCAGCCTGCTTGGAGAGGGGCGAAAAAAGAAAAAAAAACTTTCAGGAAAACAAACAGCTGTGTCCTTTTACTCTCATCCTGCGGCCGGCCCCTGATCACAGCTTTCTCACTAACCCAGGCTTTGAGCCTCAGTCTTCTCCCAATCTGCATCACATAGAAAGGAGACTGTGAAGACTGGGACTTATTGGCACAGGTCAGGCTTACCAGGCCTAATATCAATAAGTAAAAGGTGTCACCGAGACAGTTCTCAAAATGACATAGTAATAAACCTGAGCATGACTGATATAACGGGTCTGTTCTCATTTGCAGAGCCCAATAGCCAGGCATCCAGTTTAAAGTGGCATAGTACCACCATGATGGAAATGCCTTCCAGTAAAGTTAATAGAAATAGTGAGTGCTGGAGACACTTCTCGACATTTACTAGGACTTGTAGAAGAATGCGAACCAAGAAAAAGAAGGTTGTATGATAAAGCCGTATAGTGTCAAGGATCTAACGTAACAATAACAAGATACATAGAAGTGCAGACATGTTACACAGCAAAAATTGCTGAGTGGATTGGTACATAGTTTTATTTCATTCATAAAGAACATTCTGTACTTAGGAGTCCAGTGGAATATATGGAGGAATAGGACGGCCCCTAAGCCCAGCATTACCCAAGGTTTGAATGAATAAGTGACAAGTTATATAGAGATTTGTGAGAAGAGATTCAGTAAGTCTGCTCAGCTTCTCCTGATCTGTAACCTGCAGACTGGATGGCGGTTTCCATGTGGTTCCTAAGTTGCTGATGCAGCTACAACTCCAGCAGACTGTCAGGACATTTCACAAGATCCAAGTGTAGATCGGTACTATGTAATGTATACAAGAATGCCACATTGGAAGGAAAAACCTCACTTAAGTCTAGAAAGACAGCCGCCCATTATTCCACAAGTAACCAGTCAATTATTATGTAGCGAAGAATGAAAGAAATGGAGAACACAAAGCCCCGAGTAATTAATGACACAAGTGAGAATGTGACACGCTGCTCCACGCCTGGGGGGCCTGAATAATACATTGCAGGTTCTTTGCTGGAATACATCAGCATACAGCAAACTGAGTGCACAAATACAGCGGGCAGCTGGATCAGAGACCAGGACTTAGAGCGGTTTTCCACTAATAAAAGTCTGATCATTGGGACCCCAATGATAGCGAGAACAAGAGTCAAGGAGTGCCCTTTGTCACCACTTCATTCATGTCTATAGAACTGATGTCCCACAGAAGTGAATGAAACCATGGCCAACCATGTGCACTACCACTGTTTTCACAAGGCAACTCAGGACCTCCATTATTGTGATACTTGGGGTGGAGATGGGGGGAAATCCAAGTGGTCGGACTCACTGTACTAAGATACTAAGAAACAATGGAAAAACTTCTTCAAGAAAGAATTACCCACAAGAAAGCTATAGTCCACCTTGCAAGTGTTGCAGTATATGCTCCAGAGAGTTGCTCCTCTTATAATATTATGTTAGTACAGTCAGCCATTGTGTATTTCCTGTTGCAACAACGTAGGTGTGGACACGCTGTGCCACTACATCGGCTTCACTTAAGCTACTCTTGAGGATACTGAGTAAATGGCCCGCTGGTATTCACCCTTTAACCCCTATGGACTACGCTGAGGGGAACACCAGGGGGACCACCGCTACCTATAGGAGTAGCCCCAACTTAGTGTCAAATGTCCCAGGCAGATCAAGAGATGGCACTGTATAGCATTGAGAGGAAAGGCAAAGACATAGGCAAAGGTTATTTTGAGATCAGGGCAGGCAGAGTACATTCAAGACAATATATAGGCAATGGGTCAGGGTAGATGTACATAATTAATATATACACAGACAGAGTTCAGGGCAGGCCAAACAGCATCAAAGTCAAATAGACAGACGGGTCAAACATAGTAGCAAGAATAAATTACAAGCTAGGAACCTTTAGCTCAGGCACCATCGTGTTGGGGACAAAAAAAGAAGACAAAATAAATCCTTGTAGTTACTCCTGAAATATTTCTTCAGGTGTTGTGCTTACTATGTAATACCTGAATCAGTTAGTTGCGTATCAACCAATGATCCACAGAGATGTAACATATCTCCTGGGCCACAATGATCCTCAGAGGTGTAACATATCTCCTGGGCCACAATGATCCCCAGAGGTGTAACATATCTCTTAGGCCACAATGATCCTCAGAAGTGTAACATATCTCTTAGGCCACAATGATCCCCAGAGGTGTAACATATCTCCTGGGCCACAATGATCCCCAGAGGTGTAACATATCAATTAGGCCATAATGATCCACAGAGATCTAACATATCTCTTAGGCCACAATGATCCCCAGAGGTGTAACATATCTCTTGGGCCACAATGATCCCCAGAGGTGTAACATATCTCCTGGGCCACAATGATCCCCAGAGGTGTAACATATCTCTTGGGCCACAATGATCCTCAGAGGTGTAACATATCTCCTGGGCCACAATGATCCCCAGAGGTGTAACATATCTCCTGGGCCACAATGATCCCCAGAGGTGTAACATATCTCTTAGGCCACAATGATCCTCAGAGGTGTAACATATCTCTTAGGCCACAATGATCCCCAGAGGTGTAACATATCTCTTAGGCCACAATGATCCCCAGAGGTGTAACATATCTCCTGGGCCACAATGATCCCCAGAGGTGTAACATATCAATTAGGCCACAATCATCCCCAGAGGTGTAACATATCAATTAGGCCACAATGATCCACAGAGATGTAACATATCTCTTAGGCCACAATGATCCTCAGAGGTGTAACATATCTCTTGGGCCACAATCATCCCCAGAGGTGTAACATATCTCCTGGGCCACAATGATCCCCAGAGGTGTAACATATCTCTTGGGCCACAATGATCCTCAGAGGTGTAACATATCTCCTGGGCCACAATGATCCCCAGAGGTGTAACATATCTCCTGGGCCACAATGATCCCCAGAGGTGTAACATATCTCCTGGGCCACAATGATCCCCAGAGGTGTAACATATCTCTTAGGCCACAATGATCCTCAGAGGTGTAACATATCTCTTAGGCCACAATGATCCCCAGAGGTGTAACATATCTCTTAGGCCACAATGATCCCCAGAGGTGTAACATATCTCCTGGGCCACAATGATCCCCAGAGGTGTAACATATCAATTAGGCCACAATGATCCCCAGAGGTGTAACATATCAATTAGGCCACAATGATCCACAGAGATGTAACATATCTCTTAGGCCACAATGATCCTCAGAGGTGTAACATATCTCTTAGGCCACAATGATCCCCAGAGGTGTAACATATCTCCTGGGCCACAATGATCCCCAGAGGTGTAACATATCTCTTAGGCCACAATGATCCTCAGAGGTGTAACATATCTCTTAGGCCACAATGATCCCCAGAGGTGTAACATATCTCTTAGGCCACAATGATCCTCAGAGGTGTAATATATCTCTTAGGCCACAATGATCCCCAGAGGTGTAACATATCTCTTAGGCCACAATGATCCTCAGAGATGTAACATATCTCTTAGGCCACAATGATCCTCAGAGGTGTAACATACCTCCTGGGCCACAATGATCCCCAGAGGTGTAAAATATCTCTTAGGCCACAATGATCCTCAGAGATGTAACATATCTCTTAGGCCACAATGATCCTCAGAGATGTAACATATCTCTTAGGCCACAATGATCCTCAGAGGTATAACATATCTCTTAGGCCACAATGATCCTCAGAGGTGTAACATATCGCTTAGGCCACAATGATCCTCAGAGGTGTAACATATCGCTTAGTCCACAATGATCCCCAGAGGTGTAACATATCTCCTGGGCCACAATGATCCCCAGAGGTGTAACATATCTCCTGGGCCACAATGATCCCCAGAGGTGTAACATATCTCCTGGGCCACAATGATCCCCAGAGGTGTAACATATCTCCTGGGCCACAATGTTAAATCTGCATCAGTCCAACCAACGATAATGTATCCTTCATAGTACTGGTTTCCTCATATCAGGAATGTGACACTTTAAGGGCCCCCTTAGACTCCTGGGCCACAGCTTGATTGTTAATTTGGCGTTCAGGACCACAAGCTCAACACAGCACCAGAAATCTCTGATGTACGTTCAGCTTAAAACAAATGATAAGACTTAGTCTTCTGCCTGGCTGAAGACTAGAGTGCTTCCTAACCCATGAACATCCATGTAGACTCACTTCCTTATTGGATATGTGCTGGAGAATGGTGGTCTGTAGAACCTATTCCCGTCCAGCTGGCTGGATAATCCTATCAATCTCCGGACAACAATGAAATATTCTCTTTATAAACATCTGCATGGATTCTGTTCTGTCTCAATACACAGCATACGAGCTCAAACCTTGAAGTATTATTGTGCGGTATAAAATTTCCAGCCCACAGGGCAACATATTGAACTGTGACATTTCACTGACAGGTCTGTCTGACTTGCAGGTGGTCTGTAAGTGCAATATTCCCTGCAGCGGTGGAAGGGTTACAAGATGCTTTTCAGGGATAAGGGCCTAATTTCTACTAGTCTGCTGGTTTCCTTCCCATACAAAGTTGGTAACATTTGGATTCTGTAAGCTGTGAGTGCTTCATGGAAAGCATGAGTCGTCCGTGTCTACACGGGAACAAGGATTTGCACTTACATAAAGCTGACGGATATATTCTGGGGTCAGGGAGATTACACTCGCGCAATTCCTAGTAGTAGCCTTCGAAGTAGGAAAATGTACAAGGGCCGTCACCTCATCTTTTCCTGCAAAATACAAATGCCAACCCATGTATGCCTGGACGCTGTTAAAAACATAGGTTCATCCTTTAACACATGGAAAGAATGATCGGATGGGGCTAACTAATAGTGCTCTGTGTGCGTCACACCTCTAATATACTTCTCCAGCTGAAAGCTAGTATCGGACTGGTTGCCTGTTCTAAGTGTTGCTCCTGAAGTATGCACCCATGGCACTACAGTGCTCTTGGCATCGGGGTGTTTGGATGATATAACTAGCTTAGAAGACATAGAAGTTACATCATTACCACATTAACAGGGGCGTAACTACCAGGGTAGTGGCTTCCACAGGGCCCGGGACATTAGGGGCCCAGTGACAGCCGCTACCGCTGCATTTTTTTTTTTCTTAATAGGCTGTTACTGGCTGGAGTAATGGGCCCTATTTACTTACGGATCCTGACAGGGGCCGGGATCAGTAAGTGATGTCGCGAGCCCCACAAACACTATTATTATACTCAGGGGTCTTTTCAAACCCCTGAGTATAATGATCGGAGGCCCAGGAGCAGTAAGAGAACATAAAAAACAAATGTTACTTACCTCTCCGGACAGGCTTTGGGCCTAGTTGTGTGACGTCCATGACATCACATGACCGGGACATGCGTCCCAGGTCATGTGACGTCCCGCACGTCATTGAAGATGGCCGACACCACCGAGGAGTGCAGCAGAGCCGGAGATAGGTAAGTGACTGTTTTTTATGTTTGTTTCCCTCTCCCCGGATTATACTATTCTGGGCACTGAAAAGACCCCAGAGTATAATAATTGTTCTTGGCTGTTCACAATGGGGCAAAATACTGTGTATAGGGGCCACTATGGGGCATGGTATGAAGTGCAGGGGCCACTATGAGGCGTAATATTGTGTGCAGGGGCCACTATGGGGCGTAATAGTGTGTGCAGGGGCTTAATGCTGTCTGTAGGGGCTACTATAGGGCATAATAGAGCACGTAGGAATGCGCGTGCGGGGGGGGGGGGGGGAGCTGTCAAGGGTTTGCCACGGGGCCCCGCCATTTCTAGTTACACCACTGCACACTAATATATATATAGTCAGTGCTAAGGGTATGTTCACACATGTCATGTTTAATCCAACATGCATTTACTAGAAACCCAAGGCTAGGACTTGGATTTCTGTTGCGGACGTGTAGTTTAAAGTGAAGGGTCTAAACAAGGATTAGCCCTGTTATCATTTAATGGGGCTCTATCAGCAAAATCATGCTGATAGAGCCCCACATATGCGTGAATAGCCTTTGAAAAGGCTATTCAGGCAGCATAAATGCTATATTAAACTACCCCCCCCGTTTTAAAATAAAACCGTAAAAAAGAATGTTATCTACTTACGCATCGTGCACGCTGCGCCGTCTTCTTCATCCACACCTCTTCTTCCTCCGATGTCCTTGGGTCCCGTCCTCCTCCGGAGCTCGCGAACTGACACTGATAAAAAAAAAAAAATGGCCTGGGCGCCTGCGCAGTAGCCGCATGCTACTGTGCATGCGCCCAGGCCATTTTTTTTTATATCAGTGTCAGTTCGCGAGCGCCGGAGGAGGACGGGACCCGAGGACATCGGAGGAAGAAGAGGCGTGGATGAAGAGGAAGACACACCCTGAATGCCCGCCCAGTGTGCACGATGCGTAAGTAGATAACATTCTTTTTTAGGGTTTTATTTTAAAACGGGGGGGCAGTTTAAAGTCTATTCACGCATATGTGGGGCTACTCCTTGGCTAGTAACCTGTGGGGAAAAAAATGTCATGTGTTACCGGAATGCAGAGATGTGTGTAGAGATTCTCATTCACCTTTATGCAATGCGGACTGTCAAATCCAACACATCCAGTTCATAGAGGGCCTGGATGCCTTTCTTGAACAGAAAATTAAGACTTACGGGTTTTACATTTTGGTAAAGACAAGTTGATCCAGGGTTTTATACAGATTGCCAGATTTAGAGTTGAGAAGAATTTTTCCCCGGACATGGGACAATTGGCATCTGCCCCATGGGTTTATTTTTTTGCCTTCCTCTGGATCAACACTGTAGGCTTATAGGTTGGACTTGATGGACCTTTGTCTACATCCAACCTCATCTACTATGTTACTATGAATGGAAACTGTATCCAGATACATTGCTGTAAGGGGTAGGAAAGAACGGGAAACTTATCTTTGGACTTCTCTCATTGTTCGGTTAGAACCCTCGGGGTTAATTCAAATGGAGGAATTTGCTTCAAAATCAGCTCTAAATTCAACATGTCAATGGCTGATGCGTTATTTTTTGTCCATGCTGAAAAAGAAGTAGCGTCCTACTCAATCCTCACAAGGTTTCTGTGGTGTGAAGTTCACACTCAATAACCCCATTGTATAGGAGGCTAAACAGGGTGCAGGAAGCTTTGCTTTAGCTTTCCGCCGCGGGTTCAGCTGGAAGACCACCTCAAATTCCTCTCCAAGTTCCTCTGTGTAAACTTGCCCTTAGAGGATCCTAGCCCACAAGTACAACAAGAAAGCCCTATATGGGCCTGGAGACTAGCATCCAGGAGATAGGCCAGGCTGTCTGTCTGTGCAGTATCTTCTAATAATTTTCAACGTAAATGTCTAGGAATTCTGACATTTGTATTCATTGTTTTATACAGTGGAAGCGCAGCCAACCTTCAATCGTCTATCAGCTGCTACAAAACCAGATGATGGTGTACACTTGCAGCTGTACTTTACTACTAAGGTCACATCTTGGGATGGAAATTTACAACTCATTGGCTATGAAAATAGATTTTTAACAGGTCACTGATTTGCAAACAGGTTCTGGATTACCAAACATTTTAGATCATCAAATGACTATCACTATCAAATGACAGAAATTTCTGGTGCCAGCAGGGGGTGCTAGTTGTTTTTCCATTAGCGACACCAAAAGGAATGAAAGGTGAATGATGCAGGATGACATTTATTACTGATTTGTTTTGGCACTCGGTAGCATCGACTTCATTTTGTGGGATTATCTTTATGGAGATGGATATAATCCTGGACTGGGACACATACCAGACAGAGATTATTCAGATTCTTAGAGGTCATAGTAAAGGAATTTTATAACATTTTGAGCTATAGTTTCTTTGCTATACTTTAGAGGGTCCAACATCAATGGTTGGTGGAAAGGCTGTCCTAGCAGCCTTTTTCATGGTGGTCTAAGTCTGCCTAGAACCGTGATGGCGAATCTATGGCACGCAGGACCCTCTCTGTTGGCTGATCTAGTACAGGATTCCCCGTTAGTGAGCAATCGCTGCTTTCAGGTGTATGTGCAAATGCACACACAGAAGAAAAAAAAAAAAAAAAGAGGACGCTCTTTGTGGGACTGCATACGGGGTAAGTAGCATATAATACTGTGTGGAGGCCTACTGTGGCGTATATAATACTGTGTAGGGGGCCTACTGTGAAGTATATAATACTGTGTAGGGGGCCTACTGTGGAGTCAGAGCTCTGCCAGTGAGACACAAGTTGAGCCGACTGCGCAGGCATCGGAGTTGACCCAGACGATGAGAGAAGGGAAGGATGCAGCTGAAGATGGAGGCGTCGCTGGAGAGAGTTCTCTGGCAGCAGTGGGGACGTCCCCATTGCTGTTTGAGCTCTGGGACCCGCCCCCATTGCTGTGAGACAGCACCGCACCTCCCATGAGGTGCTTCAGGTGGCGCTATGCCAGGGCCCCGGCATGGGGGGGGGGGTAGGTTTGGGCGGCATTTTTGCTTACCTAAGCCAGTCCAGGACAAACTGTCCTGGACTGGCTTAGTGTCACCATCTTGGCAGCCCGACATGGGAAGCGAGCGGTGGATTGGGGAGGCCCTGTGAACGCAGCGCTGCTCCACCGGCCTCCTCTGACGCTCAGGCAGACAGCAGGTCCTCTCCTGCCTACTAACGCTGCTCCGCCACGCCCCCCCCCCCCCCCTTCGCTCCTCCCGGATGTTGTTTTAGTGGTAGAATCCCTTTAAGGTTAAATTGCCGTGTTGACACTTTGCGATAATTTAGTGGGTTTTGGGTTCCAGTTTGGGCGCTTGGCCTCTAAAAGCTTCGCCATCACTGGCCTAAACTGTCAGGATGTATTCAGACAATATGCCTGGGTGCAATTAAAGGAGTTTTCCAGACTAAAAATATTTATATGACCTATTCTAAAGATAGGCGACAGATCTGTGGGCAGGGGTGAACCTACCCCTTTCGCCGCCCGAGGCGAGGTGGAGGGGGCGTGGTGAAGCGAAGGGGGCGGGGCTTAGCGCCGTTCGCAGGAAGAGAGCAGGCACGGAGAGAACCTGCTTTCTGCCTGAGCGTAAGGGGAGGCTGCTGGAACAGCGCTGCTCCAGTGGCCTCCCCAAACCACCGCTCGGTGCTAAGCCAGTCCAGGACAGCTTGTCCTGGACTGGCTTAGGTAATCAAAAATGCCGCCCTCCCGGGGGTCCTGACATAGTGCCGCCTGAAGCGCTCGCTTCAGGTCGCCTCATGGGAGGTGCGGCGCTGTCTGTGGGGGTCTAACATGTGGCATCCCACGTCGATTACCAAATCTCAGTAGAGAATGGAGCAGGAAGCAGACAGCGCTGTTGTCTGTGTAGTGGTAAAATCGAATTACTGCAGTTTAGCTCCAGTTCAAATGAATGGGAGTTGATCTGCAATACCCTGCCCTGGCCACTACACAGAGAACGGCGTTGTCTGCTTCCTGCTTTATTCTCTATATCAGCTGCTGAGAACAGATGACCAATGGGGTGCTGGGTATCAGACCCCCACCAATCTGATTATCTGACATCCTTAGGACAAGTAGACCCACAGCGAAGTGTTATCCTTAGGATAGGTCTTCAATATTTTTTAGCCCTAAAAACCTGTTGAGGCAATTTCTCTAGATGTACTTGTGCCAGATTAGTGCCTGTGAATCTAATCCATCATGATGAAAAGTAGCAGCAATGTGACATTTAGACAGATAGCATCCACAAGCTTTGCAAATAAAATGCAGCACAAAATATCTGGAGATCCCCCCCTGTGGACATACCCTATAAGCATGGAAAAGCGTGTTCAAGATATTTATACATATCACAACGATCATGTCCAAAGCAGTGAGATAATGTTTAAAGATGTGTTGGGCCATCACCTTTCGTGTGGCTACTGTACACAAGGAGTAAAGCAGATGCAGATTTGAACAGCTTGAGTTTCTGAAGGTGCCGCACTCAGGCTTTCAGCAGAGTCCCTGCTGTATATGAATGAGGTTCAGGCTGCTTTGACAAAGGAACAATTCTTCAGCAATGGCGAGTGCAAGGCAGTCGCAGGAAGAGGCTGATGAGGAGGTGAGACAAGAAGCTCCGTGTTTAGAGCCTGTCCGCAGCGCCCGGCCTCACACCCATTCATCACTGGGCCTGTGTGCACACTAAAAAGTCATCATTCAAGGCCGAGCAAAAACAAACACACAGCAGAAGCTTTTCCTGATAGAAACATCTCCTATCAGGACCAAGGAAGCTCAAGAAAACTCAGCCACTCCAGACAACCTCTTCTTTGTCAGTGGATGACAGAATTCCTTCTTTTCAGAACACATTCCCAAATTTTGGGAGGGAGATTTCCTTCCTGGCAGCTGCCAGGAATTCTATTAAATATTTCAAAAGATATTTGCACATAAACCTTTGTCAACATAAAGGGTTTGTGCATCTTTGAGCACCAAAGTTATAAATATAGATATGTAAAAGTTTGTAAATACATGCAGTGCTTCTCGTTCACAGATTCTTAGTTTGCATTATAACCCAGAGCTGCATGCACAATTCTGCTAGTTACTGGAGACAGTACATCAGACAAAGCGGTATATTTTATCTACTATCAGATTACAGATCACCTCTCAGAATACAAACCACCACAAGACATATAAGCAGCAAGCAATGCTGGGAGATTTCAGCACTGAAGCCTGCAATAATGAGACTACAGTTGTAGTGAATAATACAGGCTGTTAATTAAAATGGGTACAGCATAGGTAATATATTTACACAGTAATTCCTAACCAAATACAGTATACCGTAACTAACTTTTCATACTTTGTTTTCTGGCAGTATTTGAGTCAATAATACATTTTGTAACATACTTTACCAAATGTCTCTCTCTGTGAAATTCAGTGTTTTTTTTTTTTTTTAAATTCTATCCCTTGTTTTTGAATGGAGAGCTGAAATCTGCATGCTGGTTCTCCATAGCTGCACAGAGGGTATAATAGTATTTAGTGTCTAATGAACCTGAACTTTTGGAAAATTTGGGTCAAATCCAGTTTAATCCAAATCTGTTCACTTGTCCCTCGAAGTCACTTTAGAGTTATATATTAGGCACTATAAGATGTAGAACAGTGATTCTAGAATTGTATGAAACATAAAATCCTCAGATTTAATATCACATTTCTTGCATTTTTTTCTAGAGAGTTTAAAGTGTTGGCCATGGGAGCAACTGCAAATAAATAAATGCCAATTCTGACTGTGTTCAACTGGTTGTTTTTCCAACTTTTACAGGTAGAACTGAGATCTTGGTGTCATATGAAAGTTGAGAATCTCATCTTTCATATGACACTAAAAATTGGTTTGATATGCCAGAGATATAGCATTTTAAAGTGAACATCCCCGCCGGGCTCAGCTTACCTGCATTATACAAGAGCCCGTACACTCCTACATCTAGTGAAAGCAGCGTACACATCTCAGCTCTCAATACAGAAATAAAGGAAAAAATAAAGCAGTCCAGTATTGCCCAGAAAAGAACCAAAATGTGTTAATGAAGTACATTGCACAATTTATTAATGGCACAAGTCCTGCCAGAAAATCAAAAAGTTTTTACTTTAACACAAACCTTTGCATTAATAAATGCAAAAACATTTGGTGAAAATTACAGCGACACTCCAGGCTTACCCTTACTAAACCTCATTTGCCGCAGTTTAATTTTGCAGATACCCGATAATCTTTTTCTCACTTGTGGTTTAGTAATATATATTTGCGGATATCACCACTCTATACACCAATAACCTGTTGAGCCAAACAGGCTATGTGATGAAAGACCGTGGTCCATGCAACCAACTTGTAGGGGTCCTGAGTATCACATCCCAACTAATCCAATATTGATGACCTATCCTAAGCATGCACAAGTGTCTGCATGCACTTGCATGAGAACTGCAAATATAGAGTCCATTGGGCATGTATCAGCCATAAACAGGAATCCCCTATATGTGATGAGGAATGACTGCTGGCCCAAAAGGGCAGTCCATTTATACTGAAGTGCTACTATAGGATTCTTGTATTTGCTTCCATTTCAATTTGAGGTTTACATTTAGACTCTAGCCCCAATATAATTTGCTTCCAAAGTCTGTACGTTGTAAATAAAGTGAAATCAAAGTTTTTATGTAAAGTTTCTATGTTGGCCTCAAGGTGGCACTGTTGTGGAGCAATCACAATATTGCAAATCAAACCCATTTTCAGACAAGCAATGATAATCACTGAGCACTGCCCTATGTAACTCAGTGTAACAGGAGACGAGAAGCCACATTCATAATAATTACAACCAGAACACATGAAATCACAAAGCAAAAACATTTTGGGTGAACAATGCCAAGTGTCAGTGATACTGTGCTAGAGCAAGGTCTAAGCTTACATTGCTGCCAGTAGTGCCAAGAGTCTGCTATATGACTCGGGAACTAAGTGCCAGTCTTATGGTTCTTAGCCTGGTATTAGATGTCAATGTTATGGTTCTTAGCCTGGTATTAGATGTCAATGTTATGGCTCTTAGCTTGAATTAGATACCAGTCATATAGTTCTTAGCTTGGTACTAGATGCCAGTCATATAGCTCTTAGCCTGGTATTAGATGCCAACCATACAGTTCTTAGCCTGGTATTAGATGCAAGTCATATGGTTCTTAGCTTGGTAATAGATGTCCGCCATATAGCTCTTAGTCTGGTACTAGAACCGAGTAATATTCTTCTTAGCCTAGTAGGTTTTGAGAGGATAGTGGTCTAGAATTATGTCCTAATGCCTCCCTTTAATTTAAGGAGCTACAATCAAGTTTGACCACAGGACTGAAGAGGTTAACTGCAGAGTCATCTGCAAGCTGCAATCTTTACAAAAATGTACATCATGGTGCAACACCTGACAGCCATCCACAACATATTTTCTACATGGAACAGGAAAGGGTTAAATGGGACCAGATACAACTCTTTACAAAATGTGGCTGCAAGTCCTGACACCCCAGGAAAACAGCTGACGCTGCAGGAAAGAGAATCCCAGCAAGGCATTTTTCCTGCAGCAGCCCCTGCAGGTGAGATATAGTATTGCATGGCGTTCACTGAGGAATGACCATTCATGTGATGTGAGGGAAGCTCAAGACCTCTAAAAAGACAAAATGGCTCCCTGTTGTGGCCCACAGAGTAGGGGATGCCCCTCTATGACATCTATATGACCTAATAGGACATATGGACAGATGATATCTTCAAAACAAACTTCAGACTAACTTTTACAGACTTGCTGAAAACAGCACTAGGATAATATACTGTAGAAAGGCCACCATGGTGGTTGTCTCAAGCAGAGCACTATTGCCCCTGTGTAATACCGTCTGCGGCCCTGACTTCCCGACTCTCCCCTCTCAAGATGGCTGCTAATGGAGGGGCATGTGATTATCCAGCAGTGGCCTCCACTGAATAACACTGTGCACTGCATGGGTGTCTAGCACATGATGCCCATCAATGATATTGTAGATGCATCATTATTTTCTATAGCTTCATCTGCTGTAGAAAATAGACAATTTCTAAAAACACATAAAAGCCTAATACTTCTCCCAGGACAGAGGGGACTGCATGTACTATCTTTGCTTTTATTGAATTGCTCCCACCACCTCCGTATGTCATACCCTGCGGTACCTGTAAAAATACACATTTCTGTTCATGGTAGCCTTCTCTCTCACTTAAGATGGCGGACATCACAAAAGTCTGGATATCGGGTGAGATCAGCCAAGTGGAAATAAATAGTAAAATATTAATTTTGCTCTGAAGGATCCTTTGTCTGTGCTTAGGATTAAGGTTAAGGAAGGTTCTCAAAGAATTTAACCTTCCTATAGACAATATTACAGACAGGTCACATGACAACTGCCCTTACAATAGATCTCATTAAGAGGAATGCCTAAAGGTCGTGAGAAAACGTGAACGAGATATTGGAATAGTTATGTTTTCTGGCCATCTAGTAGTTAAAATGACAGGATATTATATCTCACCTGCCCACACACAGCAGGAGCCATATTGCATAGAAAGGGGTTAAGCAAATACAATACATGGTACACAAAGGGCTCTAAGAGCCATGACAGCTACTATACAGACATGCAAAAAGAATACTGTTAAATTTAAAGGATTGGGGTGAGCCAGCCTATAAGATTTCATTCTATGGCCTAGCAAATTCAGTTCCAACCCTCCTGCAAATAGAATCTCTGAGGTGGAAACAACTAATAGAGGTAGACCTGCATAGAAAGTGAATTTTACCTTCACATGCAAATGATCTCCCAAGTGCCTAGTGGGCATGTAAATCGCTCTGACTCTGCTCACTGAACCTTTCACAAAGCTTCCCTGCAGGTATGTCTCAGCATCCTGTGCTGTATACAATAATGTAATGAAGCACCATGTTGGAGCCGTCAACCAACATCAAGATGGAAGCATTGCGGAGGGTTCTGTGAGGACAGCCAGCGTCCTTGCTATGCTTGGAAATGTCCACTGGGCACTTGGAAGTTTCTCTGTTAGTCTTCTTCTACCAATGGCCACAGAGGTAAGGTTACTAACAAACCTTACATAAATCAGTAGTGCAGGCAATTCTAACAACCTTTAACAGTGTGACACCTGTCCATTTACATGGTATAACACCTCAGCTGTGGATAGATGCCATTTTAATGAAATTAATCCTCTTTTTCTTTTCCTATATGGCTCCCACTTTATGACTATGACAAACATTTGTAGTGGACGTTTTTCATGGAGACTCAAAGCACAGGGAGAATTGTGGAGTAAGGGAGTTAGTGGCTGCCAAATAGGTGCTCATCCCCAACACTCGGTGTTTTACAAAAAGCCAATTTACCTATCAATATATTTTTGGCATGTTGGAGGAAGGCAGCATTACCGAGAGGAAACCCAAGCAAACATGGGAATTACATACAAACACAGACCCAGAGCTGCAAGCACTGAGCCACCATGCTGCCCCTAACTGTAGACACTTATGCCCTATTGCACCAGAAGAATGGGTATTCACAAGTTTCCTAGTTGTTCCATGTGATTGCAATAGTGGCACCAATGTGTGCCCATTCACTTTTAAAGGGACAGGTTAAAGTGATCGAACCAGTGGCCACAGAAGTGCACCACCTCTACAAGGGGCAGGGAACATCCTGCTCTCAATATAACTAGGGGATCCAGTGGGTGGATCAGATACGATCATGAATGCAAAATCCCTTGAAGAAGCGAAAAATTTGCACAAATGTTGAGTGATAGCAGATAAGGTTATATACACACAAGTCCTGAAGATTTACTTAATTGTCGGATGTCTTCCCAGTCGGCAGTGTTTTCTGTGAGCTTGTCATAATGACTGATGTGCTAATTGGTCCGCATACAGCAGTGCCTAGAGAGGTTTATAATAGACCTACTAGAGAGGTGTTGTGGTATAAAGCAGTGACCACCACCTGGAAAGTGATGCCTTATCCCACAGGTGTCCCACTGGCTACTACAGAGGTATCAACGTAACACACAGCAGACATCCACTATGGGGAGAGGGGGAGCTCCAGTACTATATAATGTAAGGGAATAGGATTTAGAATAACAGAAAGCTTTCATTATAAGCAGAAGCGGATACAAAGGGAATTAAAGACTTAGTGCCAGCTGTCATCGCTAGTGAGGTCTTGGAGCTTCGTGCAGGATGTGACATGTTTGGAAGAGAAGCTGACACTCTCCCAAAACTTCCTACACTCTAGGTATAACACAGTAATGGGCTCTGGTAAAGCTCGCCTTCACATAGTAAGAATTCAGTAGGAGGACTATCATGAGAAGTCACACTGTTCTTATGAAAGGTTATTAATATTTTAGGGCCACTATTAAATGGGTTGTCTGGTCACCTGCTGCTCCAGTTCCAAAGTCTCACACGTCCTCTGCTGAAGTCTACTGCCTGCTCCCTCTTCATTTACAGAAAATGACCACTGTCCTCAGCAGTAACCTGCCTCAGTGCCTGACTCATTTCCTATGCGTTGGGAGGAACATTTAATGGGTATTTATGAACATTAGTACTACAGTAATGACCTTTCTTTGGGATAGGTCATCAATATGAGATCGGTGTGGGCTGACACCTAGCACCCCACTAATCTGCTGTTTGAAGGGTCAATACACATATCCCTCTTCATTGCCTCTTGTTCCTAACTGTGATATCACGTCCATCAGTCATCTGGATGATCCGTGTAGATTGATCCCAATGATGTGAATGTGATCTGCTACAATACCAGACATAGCCGTTACACAATGTACGATGTCAGCCTGGTAAACAAAAGTTTGGAGCTTGGGGGCCCTCAAAGTATCTCCTAGTGGTACATTTCCCTACCACGTCATTAGCTGCCCATAGAGATGAGCGAACACCGTTCATTCGAATAGATATTCGATCGAATATCAGGCCGTTCGAGGTATTCGATTCCAATCGAATACCACGAGGCAAACGCAGTAAAAATTTGTATCCCCTCCCACCTTCCCTGGCGCGTTTTTTGCACCAATAACTCCGCAGGGGAGGTGGGACAGGAACTACGACAACGGAGGCATCGAAAAAAAATCGGAGAAAGGAATTGGCGGCCGAAATCAGGTGACCTCCAATTTAGACGAATGGTGGATTTAACATTCGATTAATTTGGGACTGTGAACTATGTGACTGTGAGACAGGGATAGATGTACTGGCAGAGTTAGCTAGGGATAACCTTTATTTAGGGGGGAATATTACTCACCCAGCTCTTTGGGGCTCTATCTGGTCGGGATCCCGGTCAGCTTGCGATGTGTGCGAGCTGACTTTTTCCCATAGGAATGCATTGACCAGTGTTGATTGGCCGAATGCCATAAAGACTACAGCATTCGGCCAATCAACGCTGGTTCTGCCGGAGGAGGCGGAGTCTAAGATCCCTCCACAGCAGTTTCCATTGTGGTCCGATCTCTGATGTAGCAGTGCTGGGCGTGCGTTCTGCTTGGCTGCAATCTCCGAAGTAGCTGAGCTGAGCGCAAGGCCCGATGTAGCAGTGCTGGCCGATGTAGCAGTGTCCGATGTAGCAGTCTGATGCAGCAGAGCTAAGTGTGCAGCAGGTTCAGCTAAACCCTGCTGCACACTTAGCTCTGCTACATCGGACACTGCTACATTGGCCAGCACTGCTACATCGGGCCGTGCGCTCAGCTTGACTACTCCGGAGTAGCCGAGCTCAACCAACAGCCAGCTCTGCTTCATCTCTGATGTAGCAGTGCTGGGCGTGCGCTCTGCTTGGCTGCATATCCGGAGTAGCCGAGCTGAGCACACGGCCCGATGTAGTAGTGCTGGCCGATGTAGCAGTCCAATGCAGCAGAGCTGAGTGTGCAGCAGGGTTCAGCGCACACTCAGCTCTGCTAAATCTCTGGTGTAGCAGTGCCAGCACTGCTACATCTCCGCATAGGAATGCATTAACCAGCGTTGATTGGCCGAATGCTATAGCCAATCAACGCTGGTTCTGATGGTGGAGGCGGAGTCTAAGAGCGGTCCACAGCAGTCTCCATTCTGGTCCGATCTTAGACTCCGCCTCCACAGACGAGCCTCCGGAAGAACCAGCGTTGATTGGCCGAATGCCGTACTCTGTATGGCATTCGGCCAATCAACGCTGGTCAATGCATTCCTATGGGAAAAAGTCAGCTCGCGCATATCGCAAGCGGACAGGGATCCTGACATAATACAGTGACTTGAGCATGTTAGATGCCCCCAGACATGCTTCATCCATCATTTCCTGGGGTGTCATAGTGGACTTGGTGACTCTCCTGAGTCGAATGGTGGGATCCCCTGAAACTAAGCATTTTTCCCCATAGACTATAATGGGGTTTGATATTCGTTTGAATAGTCGAATATTGACCTGCTATTTGAAACAAATATTGAATATTTTACTGTTCGCTCATCTCTAGCTGCCCATTGCATCTTGCCAGTACTGGATTAACAACTTCTTTGATGCCGAGTCTTTTTGGTTTTGCACCTGTATCTGGAGTATTCTGAAGAACCTCCATGAAATCATTTGTTAAATTTGCTGTTATGCCCATCTTTGGTCCACATCTTCTCACTAAGAGATCTCCTTCCAGGAACACTTGGTTCTAAATGCAGAAACTTGCTGGTGGTCAGAGTAGACAAAGCTTTTGTTTCAGTGACCGGCTAACTTAGTACTGACATAAAGAGGCCCAACTCTCACCTCAAAGTTTATGGTCTTCAGGACTCAGTCAGCAACTTATCAGCTTTGTCCATGTAAGCCTGACTTCTGATGTCCATTAGTTAAGAATATGGCCTACCACAGGCATGGCCTACCATTATAACAGGATCATTTTTGTGCATATAAAAAATACTGAATGTACACAATGGCAGTGAGACATGGAGTAGAAGTCGTAGCATGTTGTAGGTAGGAAAACGCTTTCTGAACCTTCAAACAGCACTGCCTCGAAGGGCTATTTCTACTTCTCCATACTTGTCCATTGTACAGGACAACTCCACATCCAGACGTACATACACCGAAACAATGGACTAACTGACAAGCTAGGAAGTATTTCGGCTCGATTAGTAAAGTCAGTTGTGTGACATCCAGGAGCCTCCAGAAATTGCAGATCTAATGTGCACGTCTCCAAGGATTTTTTCATTAGTGGACGGGCCAAAGATGAGATCTCCGCTTCCTCCGAGAAGCAAAATCCTTTATTTTAAATTAATGCTGCCAAGTATCAACTACCGCTGACTAGTCTTCTTGGAAAGAATCATGATGTACAAGCCGCCGGTTTCTCACTCCACAGAAGCAGTAGTAATATTAAGAGTACTGAGCCCAAATCGGTAGAAACCATAAACTAAAGCACTATCGTACACTACAGATAAAACATATAAAAACATCAGAATCCATTAGATAAAACTTACCGTACATATAATGTTGTGCATCTGAGATAATGCTTTGCTTTACTTATATTGTACTGATCTTAAAAAGGGTTGTGCCAGAGTCACAATTGATTCTCCATTCAAATTTGGGGTAGAGGACCCTCATTCTTGTAGTAGGATTCCCACCAGTAGACAGGAGATAAATTCTGATTTTGGGATAACCCCTTTAAGTTACAACTTAGCTTAAAGTAATGTATAAAACCTTTGCACTTCACCTACACCCAGGCAACCAAAGGAGCTGAACGCCACATATACTTTCTGATCAGCCAACTAAAGGAACTGCAATTTACATACAATCACTAGTCAGCCAAGTAAAGGCACTGAAAATCACATACACCTGCTAATCAGCCGACTGAAAAAGCTGTGGGTTCTTCTGCAGCTCACTATTTACCAGGCACAGCTACTACACAATGTATGCTATTGTGTCTGGTATACAGTGAAGACGCCACTATGCTCAGCCAAGAACTGCAGCCCGTAAAGGAACTAGAGGATGTGCAGATTACATACACCTGCTCATCAGCCACTTGAAGGAGCTGCAGTTCACATACACCCGCTGATCATCCAACTAAGGGCCCATTTACACGGAGTAAACGCGTGCTCATTTTGGCAAAATACATGTGTAAAGAATATGCATGTAAAAATAAGACTCCCATTGGCTTCAACGACATTTTTTACACATGTAAAAAAGGCCCCAAAAACGCAACCCGTTTTTTTGATGCGGTTTTTTTTTTTTTTTTACACGTGTAAAAAAAATGTCATTGAAGTCAATGGGAGTCTTATTTTTACACGCGTATTCTTTACTCGTGTATTTTGCCAAAATGAGGGTGTGTTTACTCCGTGTAAATGGACCCTTAAGGAGCTTTGGATTCTTCTGCAGCTCAGTCCCATTTACCAGACACAGCTGCTATACAATGTATACAATGTATGGTGCTCTGCCTGGTATAAAGTGAAGATGTCACTGCCACAAGCAATGCAGCCCCTAAATCAGCAGATCAGTTGGGGGTACTAAGAGTAGGACCCTCACTGATCTAATACTAACGTCCTATTCTAAAGTATCCATCAATATTAAAATAATGGACTACATCTTTATTATCTTTATAAACAATAAATAGTACCACTGCTGTCCATTGCATGTGCCTGGTATTGCATTCACTTGTTTGGAACGCTACTGCAATACCAGACTCAGTCCGTGAACAGGAGTGGCAGTGTTTCTGCAGAAAGCAATCTTCAATACAGATGCTAGAACTACTGTTATTTATAAATTTGTATATTTGTGTTGCTCATGTTGGAGAGTTTACCCCCATTTCTCATTATGGTCAGTCAGTAGATGCTTAGTTAGTAGCTAGGGCTACCATTACAGTAGAGAAGGCTTTGTTGGTGCTGAAACGGCTTTCCTCAGCTCGTGAATGCCTCTTTATTGCATGTGGCATTTAAGTTGTTCCTGGGAATAAGAGACTTTGAAAATGTAATTCTAGAGAAGTGACTGTTTCCATGCCCTGCGCTTACAGTAGCCTCAGGGGGGTTTGGAGATGTCTGAAGTCTGAATTTTCTGAAGCATGACTGGAATGTACTGTGTGACCTCGAGCCAGCGCTATGGCCCGGACACCGTGTTCTTCATAGCCGTGGATGCTGGATAAGAACTATGCACGGGTCCACATTAAAAGAAACAGCTATACAACCACTGGCCAATCAAAATCCACCATGCACAACACCCAAAGACGAGAGCGCAGAACTCCATTTCATCTTCTAAATGGAGTCCCTTGTCCATTGCCTTTGTGTGGAATCACAGTCATCAATTAAATGGGGTTTAACTGTAATACCACAAATAGCCCATGGACAAGAATGGCGCTGCATCTAAAGCTGTGTTTTTCTCATCTTAAACATGCCCAATAAAATAGCATATTGATAACCACAGGAAATGTGCCACCAAGAGGAAAGCAAAGTGTAGTTTAAAGCATTTAGAGTAATAAAGCTTTCTATGTGCACCGATAGCCATCCTCTCTGCTCGAGTGACCGCTGTCGCAGTCTCCTGGCTGGACTCTCTAGACCTGTCACTAGAGAGCAACTATGTTCATGCAGAAACTATGATCTATGAAGCTATAGGCCAGTAAGTTTAACTTCTGTGGTGGGAAAGATATTTGAGGGCTTTCTAAGAGATGCTATCCTGGAGTATCTCAATGTAAATAATCTTATAACACCCAATCAGCATGGGTTTATGAGGAATCGGTCCTGTCAGACTAATTTGATCAGCTTCTATGAAGAGGTCAGTTCAAGACTGGACATGGGTAATGCAGTAGACGTGGTGTACCTGGACATGGGTAATGCAGTAGACGTGGTGTACCTGGACATGGGTGATGCAGCAGACGTGGTGGACCTGGACATGGGTAATGCAGTAGACGTGGTGTACCTGGACATGGGTAATGCAGTAGACGTGGTGTATCTGGACATGGATAATGCAGTAGACGTGGTGTACCTGGACATGGGTAATGCAGTAGACGTGGTGTACCTGGACAAGGGTAATGCAGTAGACGTGGTGTACCTGGACATGGGTGATGCAGTAGACGTGGTGTACCTGGACATGGGTAATGCAGTAGACGTGGTGTACCTGGACATGGGTGATGCAGTAGACGTGGTGTACCTGGACTTTTTAAAGGCTTTTGATACTGTTCCACATAAATGGTTGGTATGCAAAATGAGACTGTTTGGACTGGGGGAAAACATATGCATTTGGGTTAGCAACTGGATCACTGATAGAAAACAGAGGGTACTTGTTAATGGTAAATATTCAGACTGGGCCACAGTCACCAGTGGGGTGCCGCAAGGGTCAGTATTAGGTCCTCTCTTGTTTAATATCTTTATTAATGACCTGGTAGAGGGTTTACAAAGCAGGGTGTCTATATTTGCAGATGATAAACTTTGTAGGGTAATCAATAATGAGGAGGATAGTAGAATATTACAAGGGGATCTAAGGAAACTGGAAGCATGGGCGGAGACTTGGCAAATGAAGTTTAATGTTGACAAATGTAAGGTAATGGACTTTGGGCGACGTAATAAAATATATGACTATGTACTTAATAGTAAATTACTGGGTAAGACTGCCAATGAAAAAGATTTGGGGATTTTGGTGGACAGCAAGCTTACCTTTACTGACCAGTGCCAGGCAGCTGCTGCCAAAGCAAATAAAATTATGGGATGCATCAAAAGAGGTCTAGATTCTCATGACAAGGACATGGTTATGCCTCTATACAAATCACTGGTACGGACACACTTAGAATATTGTGCGCAATTTTGGGCCCCGATATACAAGAAAGACGTAAGTGAACTTGAAAAAGTGCAAAGACGGGCAACCAAAATGATTAGGGGAATGGGTGGACTGGAGGACAACGATAGATTAACAAACTTGGGGTTATTTAGTTTAGAGAAAAGACGTCTACAGGGAGATCTAATAACAATGTACAAATACATGAAGGGACAATACAAAGAACTTTCTAAGGATATTTTTACTCCTAGGCCAGTGACAATGACAAGAGGACATCCTCTACGTGTGGAGGAGAGAAGGTTTCACCAGAAACATAGAAGGGGATTCTTCACAGTAAGAACAGCGAGGCTCTGGAACTCTCTGCCCCAGGAAGTGGTGATGGCGGATTCATAAAACAAGTTCAAAGAGGGCCTGGATGCCTTTCTTGAAGAGAACAATATATCAGGTTATGGACTCTAGATTTTAAGGACACGTTGATCCAGGGTTTTTATACTGACTGCCAGATTTGGAGTCGGGAAGGAATTTTTTCCCCTGAAATAGGGCAATTGGCATGAGCCTTATGGGGTTTTTTGCCTTCCCCTGGATCTACACTGTAGAGATTGTAGGGTTATAGGTTGGACTTGATGGACTAATGTCTTTATCCAACCTCATCTACTATGTATCATCACTGGTATACTTTACATGCTTACTTCATTATCTATGGCTTTTAGTGTGGTCAGCACTAGATGTGACCATTTAATATGGCTCTCACCTAGTATTAATACGGTTTTCTCACTGGTACCAAGTTCTAGTCCTGCTATGACATCCCTGGTTTACACCTCAAAGTACTAGTAGGAGCTTATCCATAGGATAAGTCCAAGAGGTCAGACCCCCAGCAATCACAGAAAAGGGAGCCCCATATTTCGCCATATGCAGTGGCAGTTCAGTTATGTGTGCTACCGCACTGTGTTCGCTATGGGACAGCGAAATAGAGGTATTCCACCATATTTGGAAATCCTTTAAATATGAATATTGTAACAGTGGACAAGCTCAACCTGTGGCTCCATTTATACAGGAGACACAGACCCCCCCCATTCACGTTACTGGTAGGGTCCCAACAGTCAGATTTGAACTAATCACCACTTATCAATCCTGTAAATAGGTTTAGAGTTGAAGACATGGTGCAACACCGAACAACTAATTCTATAGTACAGCATACTAAGCCCAAAAAGAAGATTGTGCAGTACAACATAGTTACCAGGAGAGGGTAGTTAGTCAGTTACCTAGTCTTCTAGCATAGGCTATAGTAAAGTTTTACATCTTTCAAACCCCAACTAAGTGCGTTTCCCAGTTTGTAGCAGATGCAGTTGGATGAAGCTCTGAAAGACATCAGAGTATATTCTGTGATGCATTTAAGTCTATGGGGGCTTCCGATTCATTCCTATGGACACACAGCAGGATTTTGCTTTATAATTATCCGTGCCATTGGAAAAGATCAGAAGCCCCCAGAATGTACTCTGACAAAACTTGGGTGTCATTCCAAGTGTCATCTGGCTGCATTCCGCTGCAAACTTGGCCCCACATCGGAAGCACTCTCAGCCGTGTGTATGGGGTATTAAAAGTAGCCAGCCCTTTATCTACAGAGAACACAATGCCAAGGATATCAAATATAGCCACAGTACTGAGTTCTGCTATATAGGAGAGTGTAAGGATTCACCTAGCTGTACAAATGACTGTGAGGGATGCTATATCTGGCCAAGTCTGAGGTATTCAAAATCATGGCATCATGGGCAAACGCAGGTGGGCAGAGCGCCCATTGCATGCCATAGCATTAGCATGTCTGCAGCCTCATAAAACAATGGGAACCAGATAAGCTGGCTCAGCACAATATACTAGTTTTTTTTTCCACGTCTGGTAATAATAAAGTGATTTCATCTACTGAGTTTTGGTTAGACAGGTGAAGAGATTTTGTGAATCACTACTGAATCACTTACTCTGTGGAGTTACTCATCCACATGACAAACACTTCCCAGACACGGATCCTGAGTTGCCCTGTGTTAGGCTTCTGAATTGAAGCCACACAATGGCTGCCCAGTTGCTAGGCTATCAAACCTAATCTACCAAATGGAAAAAAATTAGCCAAAAACATTGAAAACTGGTATGCAAACAGCCACACCTAAAGCAAGCTCCAAAATAAACCTGGCTAATGTCATAAACTATGTCTTTCCGTCTGGGATCCATCAACAACCCTGCAAAAATATAAGCGTTCCAGTAAACACGAACTGGTTTGGATGCAGAATGAAAAGCCTGGGTGTATTGCTGCACAGTAGCCTTTATGCTGTGGTCGCCTGCCCGGTGTGGAGAACTAAACAGATCCCTGTCACTGTACGTGGGCCGCGTCCAGAACATTGCATAACGTGTTAAAAGCCTGGAGCCGGCTCAAGCAATGTGTGGGAGGCATGGACGGATTCGTCAGCTCTTAGAAGAATCAGCAAAGATTCTATTACAACATTTCTGCTGAGTTTTTTTTTTTTTCTATTCCCACTGTAATTTAGTCAGTACTATCCTCTGGTCGGGAGCCAGGGAAAGAATCACCAAAAATAACAGGAGCTATAAATCTATTTATAGATGCAAAGTTACAATGAGTCATGCTAAGAACCTATCAAGGTCTGGTTTTCTTACTCGGCAAAGCCTCACGGGCCTTTTCTAGGGGTGGCAGGGCTAGAAACCCGCTGAGGCTATCAAATGTCCAGGATGGCTTAGGGAGACCAAACTTATAATCTGGTAAGTGCAGATCATTTAGAGTGGAGGGAACTAATAAAATTATATTAGGAGCTTGCACGTAATCCAATTTCACTTCAGTTTGGCTGGTTTGCAAGCAGAACCGATCCAAACAAAAAAAAAAAAAAAAAAAAAAAACAGCTGTCAATTCATTGCAGTTTCCCTTAACCCCTTAAGGACCAGGCCATTTTTTGGTTTCGCATTTTCGTTTTTCCCTCCTCACATTTCAAGAGCCATAACTTTTTCATTTTTCAGTTCACAGAGTCACATGATAGCTTATTGTTTGCGGGACAAATTGTACTTTGTAATGGCACCATTCAATATGCTGTGCAATGTACTGGGAAGCTGGAAAAAAATTCAGAATGAGGCGCAATTGGAGAAAAAATGCATTTGCGCCATTTTCTTATGGGTTTAATTTTTACAGCATTCACTGTTTGGTACAAATGACATGTTACCTGTGTTCTACGTGTCAGTACGAACGCGGTGATACCAAATTTATATAGTATTTGAAATTTTTTGATACTTTTAAAAAATGATAAACTTTGCAAAATAGAAAAAAAAATTTGTGTCATCATGTTCTAACACCTGTAACTTTTTCATATTTCCATGTATGGAGCTGGTTGTGGTGTCTTTTTATGCGGGACAAGATGACGTTTCTATTGATACCATTTGGGGAAAGATCCGATGGTTTGATCACTTTTTATTCAATTTTTTATAGGAGGCAAAGTGTTGAAAAAAACGCTTTTTGGCTGTTTTTATTTTTTTTGCCGCTACGCCGTTCGCAGTACGGGATAAATGTTTTAATATTCTAATAGTTCAGGCATTTTGGAGCGCAGGGATACCTAATATGTTTATGTTTAATGTTCTTTAATTACTTTTATAGCTGATCTAGGGAAAGGGGGGTGATTTGAACTTTTATATTTTTTTAATACTTTTAAAAACTTTTTTTTTTCTTCTGTTACATTTATGATCAGACCCCTTAGGTACCTTGAAACCTAGGGAGTCTGATCGCTCATACTATTCACTGCAATACTACAGTATTGCAGTGAATAGGAAAATCGCAGCACTTCTATTAGACGATGCCTCTGGCCTCTGGCATCGTCTAATAGATCTCGGGCAGAGACAAGCCTGGAAGCCTTCAATAGGCTTCCGGCTGTCATAGCAACCGATCACCGCCCTCTTGTGACGTTCAGGAGGGCGGCGATCGGCAAAACATGGCGGCGCCCATGCCGCCGGCGCCGTTTACACACTGCGGTCACGTTTGACCGCAGTGTGTAAAGGGTTAACAGCAGCGATCGGCTCGGGCACCGACTGCTGCTGTTAGTGGCAGATCCTGGCTGTATTATACAGCCGGCATCTGCCGTGTATGGAGCGAGCTCAGCGTGTGAGCTCGCTCCATACATCCCCATGCGACCCATGACGTACAGTTACGTCAAGGGTCGCTAAGGGGTTAAAGGGTACTCCAGTCAAAGAAAGTTTCTCAGCAAGGTAACTTTCAGATTCTTAGGGGTCCAACTGCTGGGATTCCCACCAATCATGAGAAATGAGGTGCCTTGCATCCTAGTTTTAAATAGAGTGGCAGGTTGGACACCATATGCCGATCCATTAATTTCAACGGGACCACAGCAAATAGCCAAAAAACAGTCCCATTCAAATGGAAGAAGTGACAGGTCAGATAGTAAAGCACCTCAACTCTCATGATCGGTGGGGGTCCCAGTGGATGGGATCTTCAAGAGATTTTCTATTTTGGCTATTCTTAGAAGTGGAAGAAGAGATCTGCAGTGTGGTGTACTCATATTTGGCAACAGATTACTGCAGTTCCATAATGGGCCAGGGACCCCCATTTTCAAGATAGGACCCACAGGTAATGCCATCCAAACCCCAGATAGGAAAGCGTCCTTACAAAGAGGGTGCCCAGTGAACGGCTGTATTCTGTGTGGGAATTGGCAAGCAATTTTTCCTTAGCACCACCACACAGGAAAGTAGGTATTATAAGAGTTAAATTGGCTGTCAGTACTCCCTCAGTCCCACAGATGTAAATGGAATGATGGTGATCTAAGGCATAACAGCTTCATTCACAAAAGAGAATTGGGGCCCCTACTCATGTTATCCTGTGTATAGGAAAAAACCCCTTTAAGACCACCAATTTACCCAATTACAAATCTCACTATGTGCCACTATTCTTTAGTTCTATTATGTCACTATGTATGAATCCAAGCAGTTAGAAAGCTGTATGAAAGCCCTGACAGCCATTCTAGTGAATGAAGTACTGTTCTGACTCTTGTCTGTGATGCAGAGCAGCCAGTGTGATGACAGACGACCATCTGATGACAATATGAGATCAGTAATACTATGACTGATGATACTTCTTGTCATTCTAGGAGAACTTCAGAAAAGTTGAAATAGCACAAAGAGGGAAATGATGGCTTAAATTCCAGCATTTCCTTCTAACTTTTCACTCTTGAAACACCCAGAATATCCAGTATTATCGTCTCAGCAGCCATCTTGGTGGTTTCAGCCTTTTGAAGTGATTCACAGCAGGTATGCGATTAAAGTTATAAAAACATTGTAAAGGTGGGACGTAACTATGGTATCTAGATAACATCAGGGTAAGAAAACACAGCAAGACAGACTCTGGCGTAGTTACATAAGGAAATGTCCAAAGCAACAGGGGGAAGATGGTCCTAAAGGGAACCTCTTGTTCACACCATGATGAACGACAAGCATGTACCTTTCTATTCTTATAACTATAGATCCTGACTAGCACCGCTTACCTTAGCAAAGGACATGTGAAGAGCTATGTGAGTTAGTGCTTAAGTGTTCCTTAGGTGTTCAATACTAAGCCAGCCCCTGCTGTGTTGACTAACATGGATGACACCTCATAAACCAAGCACAGACCGCCACAGCGAGAGACTACTAAATGTGTGCCGAGGAATCATTTTAGTTCTAAATATGAGCAGGGTCTTTATCCCAGAGTAGCTATGTCCAAATAACTAATGAAGTCAATGGTGGAGATTCCTAAAGACTGCCATTGTCTGTAACAATATAATGCCATCACCAACAGAAAGTGCACTTCAAATAAGATGCACATTTCCTTATAAATCTGGTACGACACCCTCCCCCCCAGGCCCTGCGCCTGAAGGGAAATCCGCTCGCAGCTGGCATAGATTTCCAGCATCATTTACCTCCGATTTCTGTTGTAAATGATTATAAAATCTGGCAGGGGCCAATGTCCCATCCCCTGCACACTCTTGCCATGTCCCTTTAAGGGATCCTGAAAATTAGAAGGCAATCCTTGCAAAGGGTCATTGCCCTTGCTCTGGCTCCATTCCAGGTAGGTTCACACTCCCTTCAAAGTGGAACAGTCACATGTACAGCATGCAGCATTATTCCTGTTGTCAAAATGAGAGACACCATGATGAGCCCTGTTGCTACTGGGTGGACACAGCAATTTCTTGTGGTTTCTGTCACAGCTTTAGTGTGAAGACAGCCTTGTCCATCATTTTGGCACTGGTTTAAGATGCTGCTTTGCACAAAGATTTGGTACATAGGCCATCAATCTAATACCTCCTCATAAAATGTACTGTCCAGGACTTTTCTGATGGATCTTGCATTGCCTGGATTAGGTTACTTACAATCAGTATGCACCTTCTAAAATACTGATGTCCTAAGAAGTTCTCATCCGGATTAATCTTTGTTAGTCGTAAATCTGTCATATCTTCTGGCCTGAGCCAACTACTGTACCACATCCTAGCCAATTCTGTGGTATGCTTTAATCATATTTTGTGTGTGGGTGATGGATGTTATCTGCAGCACGTCTGTCCACCTGGATCCAGAGGGACGCTACTGTCTAAAACCGGTTTTATATACCGGTTATTCAGGCATGAAAAGATTGCTGGGTAAATTATATTCAGCTGCTGGCTGAAACTGTATATTACTACAAATCATGATCTACACCACTAACCCTCAGGAACCTGAAGCCAAATGCTAGCGCAAGCTAACTTTGTCTCTTTATCTTTAGTTTAGCGAGTTGTCATATTTGGCAACAGATTGCCCACCACTAACGCAACAAAAAAATAAATATTATATATTACAGTTAAAGTTAAGAAATATATATATATATATATATTTATTTGTACAAAAAAAATCTTCTTTGTGTGTTCCAGGAGCTCAGTTATGTACCCTGCGAGTGGCTGTAAGACTAGCTGCAGCAGGAGCCTCCCCTCATCTGCCTTGTTAATAGATCATCAAATCCTACTTTTGCCAAGCCCAACCTCTGCCACAGACTGAACTGATCAGCAGGAGGTTAACCCTGGACTTCTACAAGACTGTGTCAGAACAATGCAGAAAATGTGAAAGCAAGTATAACTTACATTTACATATACATTTTTAGGCTTAGTGTTCCTTTAAGTCTGAACTTGACCACTATAGGTTTCCTCAAGGCTTTTGGTAAACAGGCAGAGCTGCAGTGTAAAGCACTGAAGAATGGACAGAAGAACAGAGCCCATGATGGGTCAGGAGCAGATATCATCTTTAAAGAGTCCTGCTCAGAATAATCCACTCTTAAAGTCTCTGGAAAGGAGTCTGCAGTCTAATACCTCTTTAACAGCCTCCCTTTATGTGGCTTCATGCTCAAGAATTTTTGAGCAAAACATTAAACCTAAATAACCCTCCGCTTTTACATTGAGTCGTAACTGGCTGAGTGTGTCTTTGGCGCTTGTGATGTGTCCATAAAAGCTCTGAATCACTCCATCTCCTGAGGTCTTTCTGGGTAACAGTTATAAGGAAGATTAAAGGGATGTTCAACTAAACACAAGTTTGTATCTTGATGAAATGGGTGAAGTGCTTGGCCTTATCAGTTCCCAGAACACTGTAGTTTACTCTATTAACCATCCAGCATATTTTTACCAACCACATGGCTCTTTGCTGCAGAAGACTGAGATACAATACCTGTGTGTCGACTCTGAATGTTGATGGGGTTTTATTTTAGTTAAAGTGACTTGCTAGGATAATCTGCCATGTGTGATGACAATCTGGCCACGATATGATTTGTATCCTGCATTTTTCTTTAGCACTTCTCCCCTCTGCAGGCTCACTCTCTGGTGGTGCAGACTAGCTGCTACAGTGTCTACCATAGACGGCACAGGAGATTCTGCTCCATAACTCACTCGCACAGAAGCTGCATGGAGGACATTAAACAGCGGTACTTAATACTACTAATGTAAATAAAGTACTGAAAATGTACTGCTAATAGCAAGAAGTATGTGTTTGCCTCTGCCTTTCTTCGACTCAGCCTCTTCTCCCCTTTCTATAAACCTCAAGGAGCTGCATTCTGTCTTGGGGACAGACCAGGACAGATTCAGGAGATTTCAGAGTGATTAAGAGTTAAAGAGGTAGGGGGAGGAGAAAAGGAGACAATTAAGAGAAGCAAGAGGCATTTTATACCATTGAAATATAAAAAGATTGTGACCCTTTAATAAATAAAAATACATTCAGATTAACACTAGTGATTTAATAACCATTGGTTAGGGGCATATGGAAGACTAGGCTTTACAGTTCTTTCTTTTTATTTTTGGTGGTGTGCCAGTGGTCCAAGAAACATTGAGGAAAAACAATAGTCAGGATTCTCTCTTTTATTACTCCAATATTATTGTTCCAAGCAAAGTGGGCCCTGGCCAAATGCTCTGATAAAAGCCCATACCAGCCAATCTGCATTGAAACATGTATCTAATCTATTTATGTAACATTGCTGGATTACTTCCTCCTTTTTTATCCTGTGAACAAGACAGGATAATTATGTGATATGAGCTTATTTACTGCCAAATGTCATTGGTTACTGAAAAACAGATTACATGAAAAATGCAATACATGTAGAACATGAAAGAGAAATACATGATAACTACAGAGCAAACTACAGATAGCAGGTAGCAATAGAGTCCAAATTACCTCACAATCTCTCTAGTGGAACCAGCACCTTCCAGGAGATGCATCTAAGTCTAAACCCGATGCAGGAAACCGTAACTCTACTCTCTACAAGCGAGGAACAAGAACTCGGACACAGCTGATAGGTTGATATCCTTAAGCAGGCTACAATGGTTTTAATGGATTGACAATGAATTAAAGGGTAGCCACCACTGGGACCCCACTGATAATGAGAATGATGGTCCTGAGTCCTCCAATTGAATGAACAGACAGCTGTGCATGTATGCTCATGCTGAATTTATTCCCTATGGGATTAACTAACATAGTCAAGCACTGCACTCGGCTATGCCAGTTTCATTGAGACTGTGAAACATCTTGTGCGCAATCATTCTTTGAACATGGTCTTGTGTTTCCCATGTGAATGGACCAGAAGTTATGCATAAAAGCTGACACTCCATTCAATCTTTATGGACCAAGATAGAAAAGCAATGCACTCAGCAGCAGTCCCATAGACTGTGAATAGGTGAGAAGGTGTCATTGTGGGACATCCCCCTTTAACATATCTTCAAACATTAGATCCTTCCAAACAGATCTACGTATGAATTCAGTCAATGTTCCCATCCAGTGAATTTTACTATTGTGTGTAACAGGAAATACGTGTACATCCAGTAAGCTGTGTTTAGATATTCCCAAAGAACTCCTTTATGTCACTGCCAATCACAGATATAAAGAGAAACAGGGCAATTACAGTGGACACTATAAACACACCCTACTTAATATGGTTTCATTAGTATCCCATGAAAACATTCGCTGGCGGCATCCCCATCCACCCCTACATGTTTGGAATCCCATTGGTTTTCTATTTGCCAAACCATGTAAATACAAGCTGTCCTTTTTGCAGATTTGGGTTTCATTTCATTAGGTTTTTTCCAATCACAAGTTTTATCCAAAGTAGCTAAAGTGTGCAGAGATGACTCATGTAGTCATGGAAAGTGGGGGTGGTGGTGGTAAAGACCTGTCATGTCTGTGGTCAGCACTCTTATAAAATCTTTACCAAGAAACAGCGTTCCCAGGACCCAGAAGTGAGTTTTCTGGATGAAGAAAGAAAGGAATATTCTTAAAGGGGTTTTCAGACTTGCATATGAGATGCAGATTCTAAGGATACGTCATCGATGGTCAGGGTCTGACTCCTGGCACCCACACTGATCAGTTGTTTGAAGAGGTCAAAGAATGGGCACTATGGCCTCTTCCTTTTACACATTTTACATTGGCTATGCTTGGTACTGCAGCTCGGCTCCATTCACTTGGATTGGATTGAGCAGCAAACAGCCACTTTATTGGCCTATGAGACATAAGCAGTGTCCACTGGAAATGAATGATCAGCTGGTCTTTGCCAATCTAACTACTTTGAGTGAGCACACTAAAAGAAGTTGCTGTACCATATATATAAATAAATAATATATATATATATATATATATATATATATATATATATATATATATATACACACACACACACACACACGTGGGATGAAAACATTGTATATAGGTAAATAAAGTTCCACAATATTTTCACTACAGAGGATTTCAGCAGTGCAATGATCTATTTATTTCATGTTCCCAGCAAGAAAATCAGTAATCAAACAATCTTCCAACAAGTGAATAGAAAAATAATACTTCCACTTACCCTTCGGCCTTTTGGACCTCGTATACCTGGAGACCCACGTGATCCAGGCAAACCCTGTTAAAAAACATGAGGACAGAACAAAGGCTTGATGAAACACATTTGGAAATGCATCAAAATATACGTATATTGTAGAATAAATGTACATGATAATGTACACACAGGTGTCTGTTCACTGCCACACAGGGAACAGACAACAGATACCGAATTTGGTGGACTATAAGGTGCTTGTGTTTACCTAATCTAATGATCCTGTATATGATGTGGCTCTCCAGCCAATACTCAGCTATATTGTTTCCATTTGGAATCCACTTTCAATGACTGACCATTCGGAATAATTGACCATATCATCCATTAAAATGGTTGAACCTACTACGGTGGTTTATGGCAAGGAATAAGACAAAGAGAACACTTACCGGTGGTCCTGGAGGACCCGGAGGACCTGGTGGCCCTGGATTACCAGTGTGACCCTAAAATTGTAAAGAAGGGTTTGATAAGCTTGCACATATTTTATAAATGTAACATATCCTGTGTTACTTAATAGTGGATGAAATGAAGAGTGGAATGAAAGAAATATTATGCTGAGTAGATCTGGTTCCAGCATGCTCTCTATTTGCATCTTTATGAGGAACATTATCATTATCAAACCAGTCTAATGAACATGTAAACATTAAAGGGGTTTTCCCATCTGTTTCAGCAGTCTGCCTGCAGTCTCTTCTTCTCACTTCCTGTATTTTTCCCTCCACCTCCCTCTTGCTGAACTGGCCCGAGAAGGATCACAATACTTCTGCAGATCAGATACTATGCACATACTTGTTGTCTAGGACTCAGTGTTATCTGTGTGTTTACAAAGAGAGAAAACAGACTGGGCTTTATCAGCAGACTGCAATTAGCTAAACAGCAAGAGTGGTAAGTGACATCACTTAACCAAATGGTCTGTGGTTATGGTAATGATATGTAAACAATAAGTTCATATAGCAGGCAAACAAAGCAGCATTCCTAAAGCAATATATTTAGGAAAAGTCTTCAATTTACATAAGCTACCAGTATAGATAGGATCCTTGAGATGGTACAAACCCTTTAAGAATACATCCACAAAGGAAGGACAGTTTTTGATTTTCCAGTAGACGATAAATAAAATCTGTTTAAAGAAGTTTTCCAGGACTAAAATATTGATGACCTATTCTTAGGATAAGTCATAGTTATCAGACTGATGGGGGTCCGACACCCGGCACCCCCACAGGTCAACTGTTGGAACTAGCTTGCTCTTTAAAGGCCAGTGACATCACATTTATTAGTGACATGTTTTTTTTGCCGAACTGCAATACCAAGCATAGCCACTACACAAAATACGGCACTGTGCTAAGTAAGCAGAGGAGAAGGCACAGCGCTGATCCTAACATGACAGTCACTACAAAAAAGCTGAATGGTGAGGTATCCTAAGGATAGGTCATCAATATTTAAGTTCCAAATAAAAACAGCCTTTAATCTCATCCACTTGGATGATACTGTACAAGATAGAGGATTATGCCCGAAACTGTGTGGTGGCTAGTCCACTGCGAGTATGTCCCGTATGGACAATACCCTATCAACTAGTCGGTCTTTTCAGATGAAGCTCTGTCAAATTAAAAAAAATCTCCTTCTATAGTGGTCATTGTGACAAAGATGTGTACTGCTGTGGGCAGGGCACTCTGATGCGGTGCTATCATATCATGTAGTTGCAGCAGGACATCTGGTGGGGTTACTATGCAGAAAGTAGCTACTGAGCAGCAATAGGTAATGGAATTTTTAACTACATTTTTATTATCATGAAAACCTTATGTGGCTAGTTAAAAAATAGATTAAAAACAGATTTGCATCTCTAGAAGTAAGTAAAACACTCGTATTCTCCAAAATTAAGTGAAATATTTACTATCCTACATATCTGGATGGGACATCACTAGATTATTTACCAATACTGGGGTTCCCGGATCCCAGTCTGAACTGGGTCCCTCCACCTGCTGTGTATCATTTATAATCCATGGGCCCCTCAGCACCAGGTCTGGAGTACGCTTGTTGCCTCTATAATTTTTAGTCCTTTCTGATCGTGAATTTTTAATAGCTTTTGAGAAAGACTGACCCTTCATTGACTATCATTTTTGTACATGGTCGTACTCTTCATTTCTTTCCAAGCACAAAGATTGCCAAAGGGCTTTCTCCAACAACAAGACTAAGGCTATTTTGTAAAATGGGTACATTCACTGCGTCTATTTGGTGGACGGCCTCTTTTAGATTACACCCTGTGGCTCATCCAAGTGGGGCTTTAAATAGTGCATTTCAGTGGAAGCCTTGTCCACGCAGGAAATACCTGGTTCAAATACACATAAACAGACAGGGCGGGGGTAAAAAGCCAGGGTAATTATGGTAAACAGAAGCCCCTGTAATACTTCGTTGGTGCAGACGTCAGGGCACACAGGTATCCAACCGCACTAGAAAAATACACTCCCCTAAAGAAAACAGAGAAAGCCAAACACACGAGGCCAGAGCTATCCAAACACATGGACAGACGCTCTCTGAGAGGGAATCCAACCAAGCACATGGCTACCAGAGAAGAATGACAGCAGTGAGCGGCAGACATCACACGTGTGAATTTACCAGCATGCACTTGTGGTTACTATATGTAAACCTGCAATTAAAGGCCATGTACCCAGAGTGATACATTGCCAACTTTCATACCATTTATTTTGGGAATTATAGGGAGATCCCGCCTTGAACTGTGTTTTGGATTGAGGTTTACGTAACATACACACTACACAGCCTGCTGTATGTCTTATGGGAGTAATATCTGCACAATGTGTACATACAAGTACACGCACAGGATGTATTCTTATTCTGTAAAATCTAGTAAAAGCTTCAGTAATGGATTGATGCTTACCGTTGTTCCTTTCTCTCCTGGAGGTCCTGGAGCCCCAATACTGCCTCGATCTCCCTAAAAAAACCCAAAAAAACAAAGTATCACTAGTACAGGACTTCCAAAATATTATACTAGACATTTATAATGTGATGTAGTCAGCGCTCCCTGTCTACATATCATTACCCTTACCTTTTCACCTGGAATTCCAGTCTCCCCGACAGGACCAATAAATCCTGGAAGTCCCTGTATTGAAATTATACTGAA